>NC_061510.1:224538463-224635612 GCF_022539505.1 Lolium rigidum | reverse complement strand
CCAAAGCCATGGGAAGTGTGCCAAGCACATCATGACCATAGTCTTATGATAGAAACACTTGGAAGTATAGGAACTATATCCTAATAAATATGTATTCAGAGTAGTTATATTAGGACTAGTGGTATCATACAAAATAGTCCTCAATATCACTTATAGATGGTATAATACTAAGTTAGTACTTCCAAAGAAAATTAGGTTAACCACAACTATCTTAGACCACTTTGTTTCAAGTTTATCTCATTGTAAATGTGCAATTAAGGTAAAGGTTGAGACAAATAGTAGAATTCCCTATATTCGTGCTAAGTATCACGATATAAATATATTATTATGTGGTGTTCTATACTACACATCTCAGCCTGATGTTTAGAGATGTCTTACTCAACTATTATATGCAGGCTTATGATGGTGTGTATTATAAACACAAAGCTGAATCTTCTTGGATTTTATTGGATTTTCATTGTTTGACTAGATCCATACATGAAGTTTGACTTTGGTATGCAAATGCATGTTGCAATATCAAGTTCTTACTTGATGCTATAGATCTAGAGGGTAATAGTATTCGTGTGAGGAAGTGACGAATTCTGTATATTTTGAAGACAAGATGAAGGTTCATCAGATAAAGGAAACAAAGTTGTGGGAAGCAACCACAATACTCAGAAGGAAGTACCAACCAAAACTCATGCTTTACCTCAACAGAGGAGTACTTTAGTACATAGGAAGCATGAAGGTGAGAAATATGATGACTGTGGAGTAGTAGAAGCAGATCCATAGTCAACATAGAAGAGGGAATGCATGGGAAATCACTTAGGATACTATAATCATAGCGTCAGCTAGTGGTTTTCTTGCAAAATAAACCCTGACTGAAGGAAAGATGATATATGAAACCATAGCAGTTATAAGAAGACCGTAATTGGTATCAGAAGACCACAATTGGTATATGATCAATACTGCGAGATAAAGCAAAAGATGTCTCGTCCAGTTGATCAGAACCTATAATAGAATCCATTTTTAGATATCAAATAGCCACAGTTGGTATAATAACCACAGCTTGTATCAGTTGGTATTACAAATAGTCCACGATTTAATTAGTTGTAACAAAAGTTTGTGAACAAATAAAACTCTTGTCAGCCAAATAGCTAGATCCATAAACATTTAGTCGAAGGATTCACATTGGATGTCCACAATTGAGTGGATACACCACAAACATTCTTCGCGGGACCTTAGAAGAAGTAAAGCCCATAAGTTAGAACCAGACCAATATTCCAACCATAGTCTACTAGTTGGAAGAAAAGGAATTGAAGACCATAAGAAAACTCTAAGGGGTAGAGTAAACATTGAGTTGGATGTACAATAACTTAATATTTTGAGCAAGATAGTTGAAGAAGGCTTGAACTGAGAGGAAGTTCGATCTTATTTTCATAAGATTAATGAACACTACTTTCAGAAGGATGTCAGACCAGAAGCCGAGGTTCATACCTCGAGGAAGTAAGAAGTGGATTATAACTTGAGCAAGTGAGTAATATTTACTCAGAAGTACGATAGCTCAAGTCAGCTAAGTTTAATGAAGTTGGACGAAGAAAATACCAAAGACCAAATAAAGCTCTAGATGGCCAAAGATCGAAGAAGATTGAACACATCAATACCAAAGACTAATAGAATGATTCCTTTCATGGAACCTAAATAACCAAAATAGTTTTAGGTATCACCTCTAAACCATGATTGGATGGACTAAATGAGTCTAACCCATTCTTAGGGAAATAAACCATCATGATCATTCCCATAGTAAGTACCTTACTAAGTACCAATATTGAAGTTTGGTAGTAAGGGAAAAACAAAGACCTATTTTATCAAATAGGAGAATGTTATCCAATTAGTCCTCAATAAAGACTGCCAGGACAAGAAGAAATCCCAATCCTTGAATCTTCAATGAGAAAGGAAATAAGATTATGATATTAAAAGAAATCAAATAATTAAAGTTAGAAGCCATGGTTCAGAGACAAGTATTATTAGATTCCAGAGAAAAATCATAGAACTGGAGTAAGAAATAATGTTCAGAGACTGATACTAATGGATTCCAGGAAGAATCTGGATAAGGGATGTATTCAATTATATCCAGTAAGAACAATACGGAGTTCGAGAAAGGTCGTAGTCTGCACAAGTCAGATTCACACTCCGAAAATGTGAGAGAGATCAAACTTCGAGGACGAAGTTTAGTTTAAGGGGTAGAGACTGTAATATCCCAGGTATTGGGGTTACAAAAATAGAGGAAACCGATGTGTGCATTGCATTCATGCATAGAAAATCTGGGGAATTTTCGCGCTTTAAAGTAAAACAATCACGAGAATCGAAGTTTCACTTGACCTTGGTGTAATGGAAGTAGCTCATCAAGTCAAGCGCTATAAACCTCAATGTGACTTTGCTAAAACCTTGATCTGGGTAGAGATAATTTGATCTAAGGGGTTAGATCAAATGGAACTAATAATCAACACAACAACACTTTACTCAATGATCAACTACCTGATCTTATTAAAGATCACAACATGATATTCCTTGCCATAACATAAGAACATCTATTCAATTGGAAATCAACTAACAATAAGAAATGGAGAGAATTACTCTTGACTTATCTTTTCCATGTCCTTAACAAATAAATAGTCCTACCATGAACCTCATGGTATTTCTTGAACTAACTCTTGAACTTAACACCAACAAAAGCTTATCATTAAACCATAGAGATGGGAGAGGTATATAACCATTAAAGAGATAAGAAGCACACTCTAAAGTATTAACATTTAAAAGTTAAGCAACTACCTTGAGGTACAATTGAATTCACTTTAAAACTAAATACCAAATATAGCAAAACACAAGGACCTAAGTGCATAAAAGCCACACCTTCTGATTTCAATCATAACTTATTAAATATGTGGAATATCACAAAACTAAATTCGTTTACATTACGAATTATAGTTCAAACTATTTGAATAAAATAAACTATGAGTATTTTGAAACTCATATGATCATGCCTTGGTGAAATCAAACATCACCATTCAAAATTGGGGTATAATCCTTATCTTTGACATTTTGATCCCAATAATAATATAAATACAATCACATATGATATAGTGACTCAACCACAAGCATAAAATCATTCAAAAGATATTTAGTAACAAAAGCCACTTGGCTATCCAAAAATAAATCACATGAGAGGATAATCTCAATGCCACATAGGATGAAAATATCTACATAGCTTGAATCCTAAGCTATGCCACCTCATGCTTAAAGGATTGCTATGGATGAGAGCATGACAACCAAGCACCTTATTCATCAATTTAAAGCAAGAGTCATCCACCCATGTGTCATGTTACTAGAGCATGCCCAAGCCTATAAAAGGAGCATCACACTTCGTCCATTTCATCATCTTGCACCATGATGCAAGAAAAACCAACACATTGAGCCACCCCATAAAATAGTTAGGATCAAGATGAAGCAGCTAGGAGGTGGAGGCATGCCACAAGATGCAGGTTTATCAGAATTCCTGAAGAACAAGCTACAGAAGAGAGCAAGGTAGAATACTTAGGAAAACCACATATTTAGTCAATTACATCATCATTCCTTGAGTAGAACCATAGATTATAATCTAAGACCTTGTGAAGTGAGAGGGGTAATTGGTATAACCATATCCAAATACTTCTAGCAATAACTTAGGAAGCCAAATCTTGATCATTATAAATTGTGTAGGGATCATAAACCCTAGCACATGTAAAATGGTATCATTCCATATCTACAACCTAGAATTATATCTCAAACCTAGTTGTGAATCACTTGGGTGATTACAATTATAAAACCAGACCATAATTGAGATTAAAAGCAAGTACCATTAGGTGAATATCATTAGAACCCTAGAAATTGCTCATTACCTAAATTTTGTGCTTCACTAATTAAACCTAAGAAACATCTAGTGCTTGAACTCACAATTAAATCCATGTGTGGTGACCAACCACTTATCTCTGTAAATAAAGCCCAACCTTGAGGAGAGTAATGCCTAATCTAGGATTTTAGGTTATATTTAAAATATAGTACTAATGCTAACCTTGAAATTAGGTTATCATCAAACATCACAAGACCCTAATAAATAAGTGTTCACATAAATTCATGTGTAAGTGACAAACATTCTCTAATGTGAGATCAAGTCCTTAGAGATATTTTAGCACATGAAATCATGCCATTTAGTCACTTACTTAATAGAACTCCACAAACAAGCATTACTTGGTGACTTGTTTCTTACAAAGTAATACCCAATAAAACCCTACATATCATCAAATAAGAACAATATCATTTGGAAACTACTTTGAGTCCTTCCAAGATGATATTCAAATTCATGTCATGTGGATACTTAATTCAAAGCCCAATAGTAATTAATCAACCAATGTTCTAGGAACCATATTAAATTTGCAAATACACCACTCAAGAGTTTGTAGTACCTTGTACTAAGCTTTGTATGATTCAAATAAGCAAGACCTGCAAAATAGAAAGGAATTCAAATTTGAATTTAAAACAGAATTTCAAAACAGAAAAAAAAACAGATAAAAGCAAAAGAGGGAAAGAAACATTACCTGGTCGAGCAGCCCACCAGCACAGCCCAACCACAGGCCCAACATCACCAGTCCAGCAGAAGCCCACCAGGCCAACCCAACCCAAACCACATACCGTTTCACCTCGCTTTAAAAATCGTGCGAGAAGACGTGGTCTTCGTCTTCCTCGCATGGATGCCACGGGACGCCGTGGTCGACTTTGCTGGCCACGTCCCCGTCGCCGATAAGCCTCAGCCGGATGCAAGCCTCGTCCCAGAACCCTAGCGCATGGCCGTGAAGTCCGCAGCCAGTCGGACCATCTAGATTCGGGCACCGAAAATCCTAACCGCATCTCCAACGTATCCTGGCCACTCGTCGCCGACGACTCGTCGTTGTTCCAGACCACCTCGAGGCGTATAACAACACCAGAATGACCGCCGTGCCATCCTTGTTCACCTCCGCCCAACCATTCTCTCTCAATCCCTCTCCAACTCACACCATTCTCATGTACTGGCCGCCGGAGTCGGAGAAGAAGCCGACGATAGGAGCCGCCCCTGACTTCGGCAAGTGGTCCAGGAGATGCGCCTCGACGCGTAGAGCCTCCGTGCAGAAGCACGCATCCAGGGGAGCTACGAATCGATCCAATTTGAAGTTTTTCCCCCACAGCAGTTCGTCGGAAACGGCGGCTGTGTGGTCTTCTCCGTCAGTAATCCTCTTCGTCGAGCCTTCTGTCAGCCTCAAGGTGAGCGTGCGATCATTTAGAGCTTAATTTCGCGTCCTATAGACCCCTGTAGCCCATATTCGATCGATGGCCGGAGCCCGCCGCCGCAGGTGGTGATCTCCGGCGATGTTCCGGTGACCCTCTGTGAAAAGTAAGACCACCACCGTAACCAGTGAATCGAGGGGGTCCGAATAGTACTAGTCGCGCATGCTGGGGTGCCGTAAATCGGCGGCGCCGCCGTGCGCTGACTCGCCGGCGTTTAACCGCCGGTGGAGTCAAACACCCTGGTCAAACTTGACCAGTCACCGCTTGCGTGGCAGCCTGCGTGGCACTGGCCCCACTGGTCAGTGTCTGGCGCTAGGGCCAGCCACGGTATAAAACGTTTCGTTATTTAACTTAAATTACAGAAATTTGCTGAATCTTTGCAAGAATTTATAAAATTCATTTTAACTCAGAAAAATACAAATGAGATATCAAAATGTTCCTAAAAATAAAATCTATCCAATAAAAATATAATATGAAATTTTTATTTTAAATAAAAATTCAATTATTTAATACTTGTTAATTAAGCCTTTTCCTTTAATTCTAAATGCAATTAAAATTCAGAAATTAAGCAAACTTCCTAAAATAAATAAAAACCAGTAAGTAAACAAGGAAAACATTAAAATTAATTTTACTTTACTAATAACTTGATAAATCCTTATTAGGAGGATTTAAATCCAATTAATTATTTACCCTGATTATTAATTCTTCAAAAATAGTAAAATGCCAAACCCAAACTTTTGTTTATTTGAAAGTGATTAATAACTTCAACCTTATCATAAAGCTATTAACTCAAGAACTTTAGGGTATTCAGAAAACCCTAGTTCCATAAGAAAGAAAACTAGAACCTCATCATTTCATGTGTGATCCTAAAACCCTAATGCCATTTAGACCTTAGCTCCATTACTTCATATGAACCCTGAATTGTTTCTAAAACCTAAACCCTAGGTTAGAACATGTGATCATGTTGCTCTATTATCATAGAGCCATGATTAGCAACTAAAGACATATCTATTTCCAGATAAAAGGTAGAACCCTATCACTAGCAAATTAGTATTCTATGTATGCATACCGTCAAACCAAGTTGATCAAGTAGGATCAACCAAGTCTAAACCCTAGTTCCTATCCTTAGAGATATCAACCTTATTTATCCATTCTTAGCATCACACTATTGCGATGATCCCTAATGGCAAACATGCCAATATTGTGCATCCTATTCCTTACACACTAAACCCTATTAAGGTTAAGAGAATCATAAAACATCCTATTTAGGAAACAACCATTCTTTACTTAGGGACTTAAATAGCAAACCTAGACAACCTCAACTCTAATTGAAAGACTTCTTATTACTTAAGAAGTATGTTCTTCAAAAGTTATTCTTTTGAAGAAAATAAGGAATCATCATCAATCCTACCTAATAGGATCTATAGCCAATAACCATCTATCACCAACAAGGTATAACCCACCTTATAGCACCATGTGTAACTAATTGCTTAAGATGCTTAGGCTTAGCTCAACCTTACAAGTTCTAGCTATTGACGAATCCAACTATGTTGTGATTCATCTAAAACTTACTCCAGAAACTAATGAAACCATAGTAAACCATAGAACTCCACAACCCTAATTATCATACTTGTTCTTTATTAAAGAACATGTTCTTCAAAAGTTATTCTTTTGAAGTATAAGATAATTAATCATTAACCATGCCATATAGTACTAAAACTGACCACTGTTCTTTACTTGTTAACATTATGCCAAATGTCATTCTTTGTGTGCTCAATTGATTATTATGCTTTATTATCTACCTGTTTATAATACCAAGTAAATAACACCTGAATAAGAACCTTGTATGTGAATCACTTTAAAAGTGCAACACACTCTAAACCAATCATTACAACTCACTGATCCTAAATCATCGGGGTTAGGTCACGCTTAGAGCGATTGCATCTCATTCTTATGCATTATTGCATCCTTGCCAATCTTTTAAACATCGTCCTTACCGGACGATGATGCTATTTTAGAATTTGAAGTTATTACGCATCGAAGACCTTGCCTGCATAATCTTGCAGTTAAGAAAGGCAAGTTCATCACTTGCTCATGTCATTTGAGTATTTCTATCAAATTACTTGCAAAGTACTATGGTTATCACTATTGCATAAAAACCAAAACCACTACTTTCATAACTATGAATATGACTATGTGGTGGGCAATGGAACCATGGATTGTGTTGATATGGTGGAGGTTCCATTGCAAGGGCTTATATCCATCTAGGATTAAACAACAAATGTCGCCAGTGATTCTTGTGCCGTAATACCCGTGTTAACCATAAGATCCGGAGTGGGACGGAGTAGTCAAAAGTGTTTCCACCTCTCGTTCATCAACGGATGCGCTTACCGTAGCAGCTTGTGTCTTGCGGAGCAACTTGAGGGTGGGGAGCCCCTTCTAATTCCCCACGGTATAGCCGTTGCTTACCGTAGCGGTTGCCGCTTGCGGAACAACTTGAGGGTGGGGATCCCCTTCTAATTCCCCACGGTAATGTGGTCTATGATGGGTTGCAGCTACCGGCGAAGGAGTTTGGTTAACGAGTCCCAAACTGTTGTCGTGGTCGGGGTCCACCCTGAAATTACGGGAATAATGGGACCGGCGAGGACCCAGGGTCGGGGTATGCAACAAAGGGTGGGTGTTCGAGGTAGCGGAGGAACATGATTGGCTAGACCTTATACCGGGCCTCACACCAAAGGAAGTGTGGACAAGCCTGCAGCTTGGTTGGCACCAAGGTTAAGATCTCTTATGGGTAAAGCAACACACCTCTGCAGAGTGTAAAGAACCGTGACCTGTCACTCCCCGTTCCGGATATGGAACTCGCGAACGCGGCCGGAAAGGAGCTCCATGAAGTTCTAGTAAATCGGTGAAGGCCGACGGACATAGTTCTTCCGAATAAAAACAACCTCTTGAAGAAATGATTATGAAAACCTCGCATTGGTATTAGACTTTCCGGTCTAATGCCGTAGCTAGTGCATTAAACACCTCTTTCCTATAATGAACTTGTTGAGTACGCTCGTACTCATCCCACTCTTAAATCCCCGCTTAGATATGGAGGCATCGAAGGAGGATCTACAAGTGCAACTCGAAGGCCGAGGAGTCAACAACTACTTCACGAGACGAGACCCCGTCAGAGGAGTCAGATTCCACATCCAACAAGGAGAAAACCTAGTTTAGTCATAGAAGGGAACTAGGTTCCTAAACCTAGCTCCTATTTAGCTAGAGTCTATTCTTAGCCTCTGTAGTTAGTGTAATACTCTACAAATAGAGTTCATGATAAGACTAGACTACGAGTCGTTCTTCTGGAGTATATTAGCAGTTTTACCTCATTCTAAAGTAGGAGGCTGTGATGATCTTATGTAACAGAGTCGATGTTGTAATTCTATAGACATGCCTTGGACCCGCATATGTTTCTGTTGTACCACTCTGAGCGATATAATACTAGTGGAACGGTGTTTCATTGGTGTTATATCAGACTTGCATACTACACCATGCAGTGGTATGCCGGGTCACCACACACCGTCAAGATCTTCTACGCGCTTTTGAAAGCGGCAAGTGATCGTCTACCGCAGCAACGAGAGCCTCCTCTTGTAGGCTTTGGAAATCTTCAAGGGTTAGTCTCGTTCATCCCCTCGTTGCTACCGTCTTCTAGATTGCATCTTGGCTTGGATTGCGTTCTCGCGGTAGGAAATTTTTTGTTTTCTATGCTACAAATCCCATCAACTTTACATGTCCGCGTACATGAGACTTGTTCCACGCTTGACATGCAACTTGTTTTGCATAATTGACCTTAAAAGTATTAGTCTCTCCTACTATAGTTAAGATCTAATTCATAAAGAAGTTGCTTGATAACTTGTTTATTATTGTTGTGGTTTCATGTTCGTAGGTATGAACGGTTATATCTTCGAAAGCTCCAAACCATGTAAAATATGCAAAGACAAATTAGAAACGTCTAACTTTTTTTTGCAGGGCATGTGATGTGATATGGTCAGTGTTACAATTTTTTTTTGTATGAAATGATATTAATTGTAAATGAAAACAACCGGTCTTATATGAAGATGGCACATTTGATTGGGAGCTGAGTGAGTTTCCGAGTCTCATATGTGACTGACATATTTTGAGTGGGAGCTAAATGTGTTTTTCCTGATATTATATGTAATTGATATATTTGAGTGGGAGCTTAACAACATTCTCATATGTATATGACATATTGTGAATTCTGCAGGTGGTACTAATGATTATTTAAGCTAGTAAATATTCTATGAATGAAGTTAAACATTAAAACTTAAATAGGTTTATCAAGATAGATCAATACATTTAATAAACGTTAACTTAAATTGTTTATTGGATTAGATTCTGAAGAAGTTCAGAATAGAACAAGCTAAGAATAAGTTCTTACTTGTATAATTACTTGTACAATCAAGTGAAGCACTGAGTTAATCTCGGTGCTACGAAAATGGTTGAATAAAAGAAAAGGAATGTGCTACATCTCCCATGCCTTAGTCATAAAGTTATATCTTTTAACCGTGCCATGGAAACAACATAATATGACCCAAATTCTTAGCCAAAAGAACAGGTTCCGGAGTGATTTCTAAGTAAATTGTTGAACCAGAGTTATGTTTATTCTCCAGTGTACGTCTAGTGAGAACTGAGAACTGGGAATATACTTCTGATCTGTAAAGGATAGTAAACTTGACAGCAAGACGTTACGCTAGTACAAGTTGTGACACTAATCTAGAAGATTGGAAATCTCGCACTAATAAAAACTTCAAGTTAAAATAAGAGTGGTTAGACATAGAAGTTACATCGGATGCACTCTTTATTAAACTTGCATTGGTAATTTGACTGAGGAAGTTCGACTTCCAGCTGAGTGTGTTTTCTAGTATACATGATCAAGTGAAAGTTAAATTTACTGAAAAAACGCCATTGTGTGCATAGGATGAAAAGTCTCACTCTAAATGCCAAATGTATAACTTACGAAAATTATCATTTTGATGATAGAGTATCGTGGAATTAATGGTATTAACGATTTGCAAAGAAGTAAGGATCTAAATGATCCAGGCTATTACAACAAACTTTTCTATGAGCAAGCATGATCTATAGCACACCTGTTATATGGTGTTGTGATTAATAACAAATGCAAATAGATTTTTTGTACTCTAGTGCAAGTGGGAGGCTGTTGGATATAGTGCCGTAGAGGCAAATAATAAATATTGTTTATTATTGTATTTCAATAGTTCATAATATGTTTTGTGCGATGCTATAACTGTGTGAATCAGAAACATTGATAGACGTGTAGTATGTAAACAAACCAACGTCCCTAGTAAGCATTTATGCGAACTAGCCCATTGGTCATCCGATGATCGAGATTTCTTGATCATGGGCATTCTTGTCAAATATCAATGGGATCATATCATTAGATGAATGATATGATGAACATATCCAATATAAGTATTGCAACACAATCAAATCACAAAGTTCACCATTGCGATAATTATGAAAACGTGGTAACCTAATCCTTAGACCATGATATCATATCAAATTGTTATCACTAGAGGTTGCTTTGATTGCATCAATTGCCACACCGTTACACAATGATCATAAAGGTGTTTTTAGGTTTCCGAAGGGGTAGGCTGATGCGTATGTATCAAGATCAGGATTTGTTCATCCGCGTGATGGAGAGATACTCTAAGTCCACTCGGTGAGATTACATCCATAAAGTTGCAGCGTATGACTAGGTCATGAGGATGGAATGTCACATGAACGAGTTGAATAGGCTTGTCGGTAATGAGAATGAACTAGGTATAATGATGCCGATGATCAGGTCTCGGATAAGTATTGTATCAAAGTAACAAAGGGAATAAGACTCTACGCGTCAAGCTAATGACCATTGATCGGAGAGGTGTCTTGATCATGTATGTAGTATTCCCGAACCGTAGGGTAACACACTTAAGGGTTCGGTGATGCTTAAAGATGCTTTTGGATTTGTTGGAAACACCGGAGAATAGAGAAGAGAGAACCGAAAGGGTTCCGAGAGAATTCGAAGGATGTTTCGAGTGGTTCGAGAGGTATCTCGGATCACCGAGGAATGAATAATATGTATTATATATTAATTAAATGAATTAAACATATATTTACTTCTTATTAAAACAAGGCAGCCCACCTTAATGGGCCCCTCCTGGAGCGGAGCCCATTAAAGGGGTCAGACAACCTCCCATGGGCCAAAGGAGGCCGGCTAGGGTTAGTGCTGGGGGCGTGCGGGCCACCAAAGGGGCTGGCCGCCGCGGCCGGGCCGGCAAAATCCGAGGCCCTGTGCGAAACTTAAACTTGGGCCCTATTTCACTAGAAAATTTTAAATATATATAATATACATGTGGTAATATTTTACATTGCAATTGGACAGATAGGATCTTACCTATTTAACTCTGGGCTGCACAACAATTTTTTTTTGTGTTCTTCGAAATGAAATATGCTCATAGTTAATTCTTCTTCATTTTCATTCCTCTTATGATTTTAGGAACCTGATTGATGCTTTTTAAATTCTTTTTACAAAGAATATGAATAAAACAAAATTAAATCGATGTAGGCTTATCAATCAATTAAGTATTAATCGAAGAGACGATGACCAAAATTGATCGAATTGAAGTGAGAGGGAAGACAAAAGGGCCACTGGATGTTCGGAGAACAAACAATTTATGAGGCCTCCTCTTCAGGGTGCTCTCTCTCTCTCTCTCTCTCTCCCTCTCCCTCTCTCTCTCTCCCTCCCCCTCCCTCCCTCCCTCCTTCTCTCTCTCTCGTTTTACGAGATCAACTTCCGCTATCTCGGCTGGATTAGAGGTCCAGGAGTCATCGCCAAGCACCGTACGTGTGCGAGACCTCCGAGGTGTTGCCATTTATGCCGCATGTCGTTGTACGAGGATCTTCACGGCCTTGAGGTCGGCGACATTCAGAAACCAACTAACTGAACACTTCATGAGTATTCGTGCATCATCGATGTAAACAAAGCCCCAAAGAGTTTCCTATTTCCAATTTTCCATGTTAAACAGCAATTCCTGAACGAACAATGATCTTACTGAAGCTCGTAATCTTAAAGCATACAGGAAATGATGTGCACGAGGTTGGCAATTTTGCTCAGCAATAGCTCCTAGACCTCCTAGTAGGGATGGATACATGATTTTTTTCCGATCAAGGAGCATAGGCCTAGCCTCTGCATCCAAAAGATGCATACAACTTTTTTCTTTATTAAATTATTCGCATTGCCTTACAAGGGGAATACAAAGATCAACTTGAAACCTCCTTCCTAGTGACAACTCGCTATACCTACGATGAAGGGGGACCATGAACAAGGCCATACTCCCTGACAGTACACCAACACACATCATCCAAAAGCAAAACCCTGAGGGTGTGCCATTACACACGTCGCAGAGTTCGCAGCCGCCATCTATCTCGAACCCATCTCCAAGCGAGATCAACGCATTTGACCGTGCCAGGTCTATCGTCGATGTCACCATAACACCAAACTGCTCCACCATCCTGTCCGTGTCCAACAGTCCTCACCTGTCTTCGATACATGATAAAGTCACATGAACATAATCCCCTCTGGCTCTATTTTGTCCATCGCCCAACCTCTGATCTCATCCATGAGCTTGTTCTGGATCCGAAGCGGCCCCTCGGCGAACCCACAGTATAGCGCGTCTAGCCGCGCAACGTTGCCGAGTAGGAACTTGGCCAGCATCCGCTGCCCGTTGCCACCCTGGTAGTGCACCAGGTTGATCTCCCTCAGGCAAGTAACCAGCTGGGTGGCTGGCGGCGCGTCGGGGAAGACGACCCAGCGGTCGTACCTGAGGTGGTGTGCGTCGATGAGCTCCTCCTCTTTGTAGAAGCGGTAGTCCCTCGTGTCATCCAGCTTCTCGCGAGGTGGCGCCTTGAAGAACAGCGTGAGCACCTCCAGGTTCGGGGCGTGCTCGAGAATCCTTGCCACCGCCGCGACGACGTCGGTGGCGCGGGTATCGTCGTCGTGCGGTAGGGAGCCGGTGAGTTCGAGGTGGCCAAGCGTCGAGAACGCCGGGAACCGTTTGGCGAAGGTTTCGTTGCCGATGCTGGAGCCCAGGCGGGCGGACGTCAGGTGCAGGTGCTCCGTCGATGCGAAGTGGTGGAGGAATTCTCCGAGGCGGGTGAGATCCACCTCCGACGTGAGCTCCTTGTCGCAGAGATCGACCTTACACGACGAGAGGCTTCTTCGTGGGCCCTGGGGCATGTTCAGGAACGAATGGTGTGCGGGCACGGCGCCCTTGTACTCAAAGGAACGCAGCTCCGCTGCGTCGATGGCGACGCTCGTCAGCAGGGAGCAGCACTGTAGGCTCAGCCTGCGGAGGCGCTTGTCGAGGACGGAGAGCGCTCTCACCGCGTCACAGTCCTCGAGCGTCAGGTCGACGAGACGCGGGCAGCCTGAGATGAGGCGGTGTATCTTCCTCCCCGAGTCGGCGACCCGGATCAGGAGCAGGGTCTCGAGGGACGGAAGGTTGGTGGCGCTGGCCGGCGGGTTGAGCTCGCATGGCCCGATGCATAGAGTGCGCAGCGTGGCACAGGAAAAGACCGCTCGTGGAACGGTGTACAGTCCGTCCTTGGGCTGAGATGGTCCACTGGACACGCCGACGTCTTCGTCCGTGTTCGGGAGGGTATGACGCGGCGCCTCGTTCTGGCCGCTGTCTTCGTCCGTGCTGGCATGCTCGTCTTGTTTCAAGCCGCGCTGATCGCCATTGGCCACGCTTCGGAGGGAGTAGTCGCCGCCATTGAGGCGCAAGTCGAGGTGGAGCTCCGGGCCAGCCTGCTGCATGGCATACGAGATCCATTGGTCAACCATGGAGTCGTGATCGTTCATCCCGTTGAAGTAGGTGCGGAAGGCCACGCGGAGGGCGCGCATTGGGGCGGCAGTGCCGCGGCGGCGGTGGCGGGCGAGGAGCGCTGCGCTCACGCCGTTGGGGAATGGCGGGGCCGGTATGATGTTGTGGTTGTGGCGGCGATATCGGTCTTCGCCGCCTTCACGGACGGGGAGTTTCGTCTGCTCAAGGGAGACCGTGTGGACGCTGGCGAAGACGTCGCGCCACCGGGTGGACAGCACGGCTGCGCGCGCTGCCTCCTTGGCCGGGAGGAAGGAGAGGATGTGGCCGACCACGCCGTCAGCGAGCTTGCTCAGGCGGTCGTCGCCTTCATCACCGATCTTGGAGTGACCCATCGCAGCCGTCCGGAACCCTAACGAATCTCAAATCTGAAGCGCTCTATATGCCAGGGGAAGATTATGCGCGAATCATTAGCCGACATTGCCTTCCCAAGTACGTATACCGGTATACGTACCCTCTCTAAAAAATAATACTGTACGCAGTAACTTCGATACTGATTCTTTGTTTTGTCCGCGTCCGCAACTTTTGACTTACATCGTACATAACTCGCCAGAATTTTGACGCGATTTGGCAGAAAAAAAAATCTGGATTTTGCTTGAATTTTGACCAGAATTAGGTCGCAGGAACCTATCTGAACTTCTTCACCGAAAAGAATTCAGTCTGGCCATCCTGTGTCCCACTGTCATGTCATCTCCTCTCTTATCTTCAGTAAAAATTCAGTTAAAAAACAAATGTAATGAAAAATACAAGACTGTGTCCCACTGTCATATCATCTCGTCTCTTATTTTTGTTTGAATTTTGACCAGAATTGAGAATTGGAGCCTAAGTCTGACCATAAAATTGACAAAGAAGATATGAGTTATATATGACAAACAATATACCATTTGATTTTTTGGTGATATATAGTATGACTAATAGCTTATATTTAGCGGTCAAATTCATGATTAAAGTTAAGCTAAAATTTTGACAGAATTTGACTATAAGGAGAGGGTATACGATCTAACCTTGGTATTATTCCCTCCATCCCAAACTAATTGACTCAACTATTTTTAGATAGGTATGTATGATATGTTTAGTGTCTAGATATATGTATATCAAGGTAAAACTGAGTAAATTAATTTAGGACAGAGGAAGTAGTATGCATCCACAGTTTAATAGATCAAGATTAGATGAAAAAGAGATCCACAAACCAATTTATATACTACATTCACAACCTATAATGTGAATCCCACTACACGGTAGGACCCTCTTACGCCAATTAGCTAAGACCATCTCCAACACGGCTACCCATCTCGCGCCCGCGCGCCCGCACGGGTCGCTCCGGACAAAATCGCTAAACCCGGATGGCCGCGGCGTCCGTGATGACCCAAACCCGGTCTAGATGTTGGTCGGGTTTGCGTGGCCGCAGACGCCGAGCGCTGGTCGCTCGCGTCCTTCCCTGGCCCGCTGGTCATAGAGAGATAACTTCATCTTTCATTCAAATAAGATATTACATTTTTCTTAATAGGTAGTATTTTATAGCCGGCAGCCTTGGCGGGAAACTTGAGCGCGAAAGCGCACCCTAGTCCTTTTCGCGCGCGCGGGAACTTTCCGCCTAGTGAAGACGAGCCACGTGACGGCTTTTTGGGTCGCCGCGTTGGGTGCAGGGTCCGATCCAAACGGACACGCGGACGCGGGGCGCTGTCCTCGTGTCCACACGGCCACCCAACCGAAACCAAACGAACGACCCAACGTGTCTATTTGGATCGCCGTGTTGGAGATACCCTAAGTTCTCAACTTATCCCTTGGTTTCATAAGTCTTGTCGTTATTTTAGTCAAGAATTATGGAGCGGACGAAATACTTACACCGGCGAAGTTCTTGTGCCGGCATGGGCATGCCTACCATGTTACCCAAATACCGAGCAAGCTGAAATCCTCTCCGTCTCTAGCCTACATTTTGATAATTATGAGCATCGGGTTACACAACTGTGGCCGCAGACTTTCTTTTGACGCAAAAAAATAGTAGGGAAGGCGCATCATTTTTTTCTTTATAAAAAATGGGCGGTACATGTACAAATGAGTGGAAGTAGCCTAAGAGAGATTTACAAAGGAAAACGCTTCTCATCGGCGACAGATCGAGGGAAAAGGATCGGTCTCTCGGTTCCGCGTCCGCTGCTGGGCCGCGCTCGCTGGTTTGCCTGGTATCTAGCCCATCAGCTGTTCACCCGCATAGCCCATCATCTGTTCGCGGCCCAGCACTCAACACACATGGAGACCAATTGCTGGCCCAACACTCAACGTTCGGCCCCATTTTTATTGTATTTGTGTGTGAATTTTGTAAAGATAGTTGGTGTTTTTTGTTGTAATTCAATGTGTACCAAATTTAAATTTTGCTTGACCACTTTGCAGTGTTTGCAAACATATATATTTTTGTTTTAATCATTTCTGACTTTTGTACAAATAGTTTGTGGATTTTGTTGTAAGTATGTTATCTACCTCTCCACATGGCATGACTTTTGTTATTAACTATTATTGTAAATATGTTACTGATTTGTTGTAAAGGTACTTCTTGCATTAAAAACTGACTATTATTGTAAACACCCAAATAAAAAAAAGTTGTTTTTGTTGTTAATTATTATTGTAAATATATTGATAGTTTGTTGTAAATGTATATACGGTACATATAATGATTAGTGCTGAAATTGTATGTAAACACACAATCATTTTTTATTTTGTTGTAATACATTGCATTTTTTTGTTAAAATAGCTAGTGATTTTTGTTGTAAATCAATCTATAGCAAAAATATTGTTGTTTAACCTCTTTATGTAACATTTACTTTAAAAAAGTGATGTGCCGCTTTTGTTGTAATATCGGAAAAAATTGTACACAACGTGAGAGGTTTTTGTTGTAAAACTCTCTGTTCTAATAATAAATCACCTTGGTGGCATTTTATGTGAATACCAAGATAGTTAGGGGCAACACAATATACACGTTGTGGTTTGGTGGGACGGCGGGTTGATTTCTTGAAACTTGAGGTGCTAAAATGCAAAACGTTTGTTGCTGCTATTTTTGGCCGATAGATCGCGATCCGATGGCCGGGAAAGCAACCGATTTTATCAGCCCACGTCGGGCGACCGACGCTGAGCCCTGCCCATTTACAAAAGACCCACCGTGACATGTCTTCCTTCCTTAAGGCCAGATTTTGCTTTATGCCCAACAAGAGCAAAATTTTCTTTAAAGAAACGGATGCCTTCCGGTAGTGGTGTTTTGGCACCCGGAAACATAGGCTCCCGGTTTTAAAATGTTGGTTTGAATATACTTTCAAATTGTTGAAAAATCCGGACACAAAATCTAATGGGTACATCTCGAAATTTTACACGTTCATGAAGTCGTTTCACGGAAAACAGATATTTTTAGTACCATGTGTAAAAAGGATGAATTTTGGTGTAAAAAAAGGTTGTCCGCGCATCATTTTTTGTCTTTTTATATGAATCATAAAAAATGTCTGTTTTTCGCAAAACTTGTGCCCACACAGAATGTCGATACCTAAGCGGGAATTTTTTTCATTTTTTCTTGGCATTTTGAAATGTTTTTCCGGTGTCAGGAGCATATGCTCCCATGTGCCAAAGTAAATTTCTGATGCCTTCCCGACTATTAAATTGTTGGCCTTTAAAGATGAACATGTTCCTATGGTTCCAAATAGACCAACACCTCACAGTTAAAACCTCTTTGAAGCATGAGGTGTTAACTCCTTCCATCCATATGCATACCAAACAGTTGCGTCTCAGTATTCTAAACAGTGTTCAGTCTCCCCATTCTATTCAGTATTCAGGCTCCACCAGAAACTTTGGGTAAAGTCACGAGAGTCATGTTTTGGCACACTAGTTAGTGTGCACGTGCACGCACGTCTCCACAATATAATTATTATTTTTGTACTATATATCTAGTTTGAACCAAAAAAATTACCATACCAACTTTTTAAGTCAAAACACTAAATTTGAGACTAAGGTTGTCCACTTTTTCTCAAATCAAGTTTATCTCCTGCATTAAGTACCTCTCAATAGTCAATACTGGTAGGCCATGATGACCCTAAAAAATCATACATAGCACAGTTCTATAGTGAAAAAATTATGAATTCAAATCAGTAACTATTCAATATCATTCAAATATGGAAAATATTTCTCGGAATATTCAGAGCAAATAATATAATTTTAAGACAAAAATGCAATTAATTGCACATTGAAAAATCAAAAAACTATCTTGCAGTCATTTATAGTCCCATATGCACGGGTTGATCCCTTATTCCCGTTAGCATGTAGACATCATCAAACCAGGGTCTCATCCACAACCTCTAAAAAAATTCATACGAAAACTTTGTGTATAGTCTTTTCTCAGCTGCAGCCCATAGCTGACAGAGCTCTAGACCATTTGTCTGCCAATGTTTCATACGGAGATTCAGTAATCATATCTTTGTGCTCATTGGTATTTGGTAGGCATAATTTGGTGCAAGGCTAAAGTTGGAATGAAGAAAGAAACTTGTTAAAATTTGTATAAATTAGTCAGGTTCGTGCAACTAACTTTTCGGAAGAAAATCCAGTTCAGTTGCAGTTCTTTAATGGAAAAAACTAAACCTTGTGAATGTAGATATCTCGAAAGTTTTTTCGAGAATACACCTTGGAAAGGTGTATCAATCACATATATGAAAGCCAAAGAAGGCAAAGTTTGTTGCGCCAACAAGGAGGTGGCGGCTTTCCCCGAAGCCTACTTCTCCTGCCTGCCACGGTACGTAGATCTACATGATCAGGAAAAGAGAAAAAAAGTGCCGTGAAACAGCTTGGCCAGACGCACCTATCATACTGTCACACCCCAACTTTTGCAACCAGGTTTAGTTTTCCTTAGTTCAAAAATTAGGGGGAACAAAAAACTTTTTCTATAGACTAATTAGATGAATTGCCTTGATCTGTTTGTTATAATGAATTGTTTTGATCTGTTGATAGATGAATTGTCTTGTTTTGC
Organism: Lolium rigidum; assembly: GCF_022539505.1. Lineage (NCBI taxonomy): Eukaryota > Viridiplantae > Streptophyta > Magnoliopsida > Poales > Poaceae > Lolium > Lolium rigidum. Next base: position 224,616,340 of record NC_061510.1, on the reverse strand, counting down.
TTGTTGAGTTTTGTCTTGAGCTACCTCTTAGAACAACACCTCAAGTGTTAAAACAACTTAACAACTCACTTAATAAAACACATGTGTGGCCCTGGAAAATTCTTTTCCTTTCCTTACCAATGCATAAATCCTATGCTTGGTGTTTTCCCCATAAGTACCTCAACACACAAATTCTAGTCTCCAGAAAATAGAGAAGTTATGGTCACTCTTGTATTACCTTAACCTCCTCTCTTTCAAATAATCAAATCTTTTGACCTAAACCCCAAAACCTCTTTTGGTTTTGTCCTATGACTCAAAATTTTAATTCAAAGGATTGTTCAAAAACCCTTCTTTTAAAGTTGGCTATGATCACCTTAGATCATAGGGCCACAAAATGGATTCTTAGGATATTTTGTTTTAACACAAAGTATTTACCAAATGGTTTACCCTTACCTTATATGACTTTAAGATCTTGTGAAAGATTTTATGTGTAGTTTTGGTTTCCTAAAATGAAATGGAATGATCCATATTTTCTATTTCTCTATGGATCATTCTAGTCTTCTAAAACCCTCTACCATTTCAAAAGTTTCCGAGTAGCCTTTCAAATCATATCCATAGACACCAAATTAAATGGTATTTGAATTTGTGATCAAATACCCATATCATTGCCTTTGCCAGTAATACATCTCACATATCCATCAATCAAGATCACACCTCCATATAGTCTTGACCTTGGAAATTTAATTTTTGTCTGACAAATCAATCTCCTTTGGTATACCTATCTCTGCAAGAAAATTTTCAACTTGGCCTAACCATTTTGATAATCTTCTAGAATATCACCACCACTTCTTCACCTCCCTACCTTTTTGCTTTATCAAAATATCCAGTTGGCACTATCACCATCACCACCACCTTGTTACCCCTCTTTTTATTTTTGGTTTCTTTTCAAAACTTGTGAGTTTGTGAGACCCTTGCTATGGCATGATCCCTGCTCTCTCCACTCACCATCCACCCCTCTCTATTTCTTTCTCCTTCCCTCTTGTTTCCAAAACCCTAGTTAGCCATGAGTATCAAAATTAACAACCCCCCCTAGGTATCACCACTACTTCTTCCCATCAAAAAAATTTTGCAACTTGAATGCAATCATCTTCAATCGGCTCATGCCTTTGGAAATCCTTGCTCCACCCCACACCACCACCTTGCACCATCTAACGACCACCTCTCCTGATCTCTCTACTCAACCCCATCTTCCCTCCACTTTCCTTCTCCCTCATCACATGGTGACATTATCACCACCACCCCTTTTTTTTCCCTCCCTCACCCCTCTTATTTTCCTTCTTTAACCACTTTCTCAAGACTTAGCATATGACAACCATGCCATTACATGGCACTCTCCCTCCACTCAACATGCATGCACCCTCTCTTGTCCTCCTCCTCTCTCTTTTGCAAAACCTAGAGGGCACCACCCCTCTCTTTCCTTACCCCACATGGCCAGGCCTTGGTGCACCGGCACCATCCGCCCCTGTTGCCTCTCCCTGACCTCAGGCCCAGACCAGGGACACACCTGGACTCCCCTCTCTACCTCAACCAAGCCCAAAAACGTGCAGCCCAAAACCCCACCGAAACACTAGGGAGAACGCACCAGAACACCTCCCGCTCGACCCCCTCTCTTCCCGCTCGCCCCTCCCCTCCTGCTGACGTCTACAGCATGACGTCACCACGCCCCCACCTCCCCTACGTCAGCCCCTCGCCTCTCCATTGGCCCACTCGCCACCGCTCGCTCGCTCTCCCGTTGGCCACGGCCACCACCCCCTCTCCCCCATCCGCCTATAAAAGCCCCTCCCTCGACTCACTACCATCCTCACTCCCTCACACCCACTCCTCCCCCTTCCCGAACCCACCGGAGGGACGCCGGGACGCTCCCCTTCTCCCGCTGCTGCCCGCCTGAAAGGCCACTCCGCCTCGGTCACCATGGGTGACGACGCCGCCCTCTCCCCTCCCTTTCCCTTCCAACTCCTCACCCATGTTCTGCCTGACCTCACCCACCATTTTTTCGCTGCCTAGGTTCGCCGGAGATCGCCGGACCTGAAGCTGCTGCAAGGACGCCGACCTCGGAGAGGTTGCTGCGGACGTGAAGGACGCCTCCGAGCCGTCCCTGCACCACCGCGGGACGCCACCGCCCCGCCCCGTCGTCGCCGACGAGCCCCGCCTCCCGCCGGTGAGCCTAGCCCCGCCCCTCCCTCTTCCCCGTCGCCTCCGTCCGCTGCCCGCCCGCGTCCCTCGCGTGGCCACACGAGGACGACGGCCCCGTGACGATCGATCCCGATCGTGGGGTTGCATGGGCCATGCGGCCACGTCGGCCCATGCACATGGGGCCCAACCGCCGGCCCCCACCTCCTTTTCTCTTCTATTTTTCCTTTTCCTTTCTTCCTCCACCTGGTATTCTCTACCGGGCCGGCCCACCTTTCAAATTCCGCGCAGCCCAGGCAATTCCCGCCCATTTTCAAAATTGAAATTTTCTGTTTTTGCTTCAAAACCAGTGGCACTAAATCGAAATTATCTCCAGATCCCCAAACCCAAATTGGATGAAACCAGTTGTGTTAGATCAAAAATTTCAATATCTTTCCAATGCCACTGGTCCCATATTTTTAGGATTTTTGTACGATTTTTGGCATATTAAACTTGTTCTATGTATGCTGCAGACTCGAGCTAATTCCTAAAATTGTAAAATTAATATTTTTGGGTGAATCCAATTGGTTTAGTCTTGTTTTAGTACTGGACATCTAGGAAAAATATTTTTAGTCTCTGTTCTTGCATATTTGTTACTGTTTGTGTTATGTGTGTATCACATGAAATGTTATACCAAAACTTTTGTTTATTGAAAATCTTTGATGAACTATTTTTATTTAAAAATAGACAACCTATGTTTTATTCTCGCAAAACAAAACCTCCGCAACTTAACCTTAGACCTATTGTTTTTCTTAAGTTTTCAAAAGAGTGTAGCATATTGTTTACCTCCTATTTCACGTATAGTGTCTATTAGCCAAATAAACTAGGAAAATGATTTCCTATTTTTTCCAAAAATGTTTAAAAATAAAATATGAATGCTTTAGATGCCTAACCAATGCACTTTTCTTCTTTGTGGTGTTATATACCAGGGGATAATTAATTTATGCCATGGTGATACCCAAAGAGGCAATTGATAATTGGTGAGGATCTTATGCCCTTATTAGGTGAATAAATTGGGTTTTCTAAAATCAAAACTCTTAAAGTTGTTTTGTAGTATCTATAAGACCTTAGTATGTTAGCCATTAGTAGAGTGGTTATCTATTGATTGTTGCTTGTTGTATGTTGTTTTGTTGGTACAAGTGTGTTGATTGTGTTCTTTTTATATTCTCCGGCGATAGATGCGAACAATTCCGGAGAAGAAGAAGTGGTTCGGACGAGGATTTTATCTATATTGTTGGAGTTATTATTCGACGGAGTTGAAGAAGTCCAGGGACAAATAAGTCAACCAAGGCAAGCCATTTACTTTGACTCTTTATATCCATATTGAGATCCTTCTATCCTTGGTCTCTTGATTTCTTGTGTTTCCTTGGGTTTGCTTAATTTGATTCTTTTACATACTTGCTACCAAGTGTGTAATGTCCCCTCTCGATATTTTGCGTACTTACTCTAAGTATGTGAATCGCATTTCACCGCCTTTTGACATCCTAATTCTAGTAAACACTTGGGATAATATCATTAAAATTCCCCTACTTTTTGATTATCTCCATTCATGCTCAACTGGAGTATGGATGCCTTTGACACCCTTCTTGTTATAATGGCAATCATTATGCTATTACATCTTAGTTCACACATAAACTTTAGGTTGGGAAAACCCTCAAGGTTTTACCTTGTTGTAAAAGTTTTTGTTAAAACCTTGGGTATAATGTTATGCCCGAGTGAGATTTCGAGAAAGGAAAGGATTTGGTAAAAATGATGGGGATGAGAAAGTGGTTGGGATATTACGAAAACTTTGGCGCCTAAGTACTCACCCATGACAACAAACTAGCGCAACCACATTACTCCAACATGGGCACGGGGCTTAGCTCGACGTTCGTTCTCTTTAGCATGAGGCACCGCATAACTATACAAGGGTACGGATACCCCCGAGTCCGGATTGTCGAGGTTGGGACAATAGTATAACGGGAGGCCTTCGGGGCTGACCCGTCCGGAAGACACTATGGGTCTCCCGGCTTGGCGGTGGAGCCACGCTCAAAAGGAGGTGAGCTGCCACGGTGCCGGGGAGGTACATACTCCATAGGGTAGGACCTCTTGCTAATTAGAATGGGCGAAAGGCTTCGATCTGGTTATCCGATACCCACATACTTTCGTATGATGGCCCGGGGATGATCCCGGCGGATTTATCGGATCTTGTGGGGAAAGTGTGCAAACTCTGCAGAGTTAAATCTATTCGAATAGCCGTGTCCGCGGTCATGGACGGTTGGATTGGTCTGTTGCTTAGCCTGATGTGTTTTGTTTATAAAAATGTTTGACAAAGGAAAGAAACGGGATTTGTGTTGGAGTACTTGGAGTCATCGGAAAAATGGTTGATGACCACAATGAGGTGGTCGGAAAGGAATTGATAAAAATTGGTTCTACCCTTCCTAAGTGTTTATGTCGTGAAAGATCTTCCTAAATTGAGTCAAGTAGTGATGTCTTAGATATATTCTCTCATCTCCTTCACCCATGAAGTTGAGATGCTAACTCCACTAAAACACTTCTTCTCGTCTACATAACATATTCTTGTTACATAAGTGGTCATTCCCTCTTGATCCCCTAGTTAGACCTCGGTACCTCGTTCTCTTTGTTAAGTTACTTGTAAATGGTTTGCGAGTACAATTCAAAATGTACTCACGGCTTTGTCCCTGGCTATTTACTTGGCCGGACCTGGAGGACTTCGACGGATGAAGAAGGAGTTGACGACGTCTATGCGAGCTAGGAACGTCTTCCCGGCCGGTTGCTCGTAGGGTTAAGGCATATGACTTGGGCTCTACGTCCTGAAGTGATTCTGCTACTCTGATGATTAGATTAGGCCCTTCGAGGCTATCTTGTAAAGATGGGTCATGTGACCTTATTGTAATTTTTCTTATTCCGTTTTGTAAAGGATGATGTAATTTGATATCAGTTCGGTTATGTGTTCACGGCACACTGATCATGGGAACGTGAACTGTATACATAACAGGGTATTTCGGACGGCTAGTCCGGGGTCCCCACAGAGCTGGTATCAGAGCTATCCTGACTGTAGGAGACCTTAGTTAGCATGGACGTTAGTTAGGAAACGAGTACTTGGGAAAATTTATTTATGAAACAAATTCTTTCTTTAGTTGGAAGTATAGCTTCTACTCCTCTTACTTATTCAAAGCTTCTAAATTCTTATCTCTCCGTTTTATAAAAAGGTTTGAAAATTCTTACTATATTGTCTCATCCACTTCAAACCTACATATTGGACGATGTCCCCAACTCAGACCCGGAGACTCGAAGTCAAAGATGGTTCATCCTTTTTGGAAGACTCATGTATCTTCAACAACAGCTATTGAAGGTTGGAGGCCGACTTAGTGTGCACATAAAAGAATAATAAGATCATGTCTTTGGTTGTCACCAAAGAGTGTCAAGGAGCTGACCTTGTTCCTCCGCGGACTTGCACTTTTGCAGTCGCCAGGGATCGAGTCCTCAATTCTTGACTAGAAATTTTTAGGCCAGCCACGAGAATATCTCGACTTCAGGAGCACCTCAACAGCTACCCCTTCAAAGACCTCACGTCCCAGGGATGTTGAGCAAGAAGACTACACAGTTTTATCCTCTACCTCAACATCGACGACTCAACACCAGGCCGCATCACCACCCTCTGCTTCGAGAAATCCTTGTTGAAGACGATGTCAACAAGCTGAAGACGCCAACATATGTGACCAGCCCCAAACCAATAGGATGGATAGGACAAACTCAATCGCTTTGATTGAGCTACCCCTGCGTATTAGGCATCCCTAGATGCTTAGAGTGCCTTGTCTCGGTGTGATGATTGCTTGTAGTTCCCTCGTGTGCTGCCTTGAGTGTTTTTATCTGTTTGTTGTGTGTATGATTGTCTTGGTCTTTAGGCCTGAAAAACACTCTTAGTGTGACAACCCAACATAGGAAGCCTCCCAAAGATGTTTTCACCCCACCTACCTCACCAATAAAATGCTAATTTCTAGTTAATTGAATAAGTTAACGTATGGCTCTAACTTTAACCTCGTTAGCAGTTGATTTTTCAACCATGAGGAAAACTAACTCAAAGCCCTATCTGTGCTGACTACCTTCAAGATCAGCTGAAGCATCTCTACTACGCCAAGGAAGCGAAGCCGGTACCTACAAGATTGACTGCATCTCTGCGAGAAGCCATACTAACTTGGTCTAACCTTGGAGTATAATCGCGCTAACTTCAAGTATAACTTTTTGAAACTACCCTCTAACACACCTTCTAACAAGCTAAGAGCACAATTGCGTCAAAGCCAAGCTACATCACATGGTTCTTTTGGTCCTCATCAAGTGAAGTTCCTGAAGATACCTCCAGATTCAAGATTAGGTGTAATTTACCCGCTCACTTCTTAACTGGTATAAGTCAGCACCGACCCTCAAGCTGAAGATTGTCCTCAACAACCCTTGTTGCTGTTCAGATGGATACCAACCAGGAGTTCCATCGACTTACTAACTCACTGCGTGTCCCATATGGTCTAGCAAACACCGTGAGAGCCTCTAGAAGTCGTGGACTACACCTCGCCTCCTGAAGACTCTTCAACTGATTACGGAAGATCGACGACTTCTTCAGAAGCCCCAGACAGGACTACAAAGCAGAAGCTCTGAGTTTTTCCAAAAAGCCCGATGAAAAACCTTAAGGGTGGAAGACTTTGTCTTCCACTAAAAATTGGAGCTAACCCTAAAAATTTAAACCTTTCTAAAACACCGTTGGGAACTTGGGATGCACTAACTCCTCTGAAGCTGTGGACTGCACCTCGCTCCCTGAAGATGCTTCAACTCAAGACGAGAGAAAGATCACTTCTTCGAAAGCGCCTGACAAGACTCAGTGGCTAAAGCTTAGAGTTTTCAAAACCCCCGGTGAACAATTTTAAGGGTGGAAGACTTCGACTTCCACTAAAATATTAAGCTGACTCTAAAAAGTTTTCAACTCTGCTAAAGCACCGCTGGAGTGCACTAACTCTCCTAGAATCATGAACCCCGCTAGGATCCTTAAGAAAACTACAGATCCAACACCTGCTGGGAGTTGTCAACCTCTTCACGAAGCTTGCACCCGGCACAAAATCTACCGTGTCTCTCAGAAGCTGAAGTTGCGACCCTCTCAACAACGGCACATCCACAGAAGAATGGAGTCTAACTTTAGTTAAACTTTACAACCCCTCTAGTTCTACGCTTAGTAATCTCGGGACGAGATTATTTTAAGGGTGGAAGATCTGTCACACCCCAACTTTTGCAACCAGGTTTAGTTTTCCTTAGTTCAAAAATTAGGGGGAACAAAAAACTTTTTCTATAGACTAATTAGATGAATTGCCTTGATCTGTTTGTTATAATGAATTGTTTTGATCTGTTGATAGATGAATTGTCTTGTTTTGCTTGTTGAGTTTTGTCTTGAGCTACCTCTTAGAACAACACCTCAAGTGTTAAAACAACTTAACAACTCACTTAATAAAACACATGTGTGGCCCTGGAAAATTCTTTTCCTTTCCTTACCAATGCATAAATCCTATGCTTGGTGTTTTCCCCATAAGTACCTCAACACACAAATTCTAGTCTCCGTAAAATAGAGAAGTTATGGTCACTCTTGTATTACCTTAACCTCCTCTCTTTCAAATAATCAAATCTTTTGACCTAAACCCCAAAACCTCTTTTGGTTTTGTCCTATGACTCAAAATTTTAATTCAAAGGATTGTTCAAAAACCCTTCTTTTAAAGTTGGCTATGATCACCTTAGATCATAGGGCCACAAAATGGATTCTTAGGATATTTTGTTTTAACACAAAGTATTTACCAAATGGTTTACCCTTACCTTATATGACTTTAAGATCTTGTGAAAGATTTTATGTGTAGTTTTGGTTTCCTAAAATGAAATGGAATGATCCATATTTTCTATTTCTCTATGGATCATTCTAGTCTTCTAAAACCCTCTACCATTTCAAAAGTTTCCGAGTAGCCTTTCAAATCATATCCATAGACACCAAATTAAATGGTATTTGAATTTGTGATCAAATACCCATATCATTGCCTTTGCCGGTAATACATCTCACATATCCATCAATCAAGATCACACCTCCATATAGTCTTGACCTTGGAAATTTAATTTTTGTCTGACAAATCAATCTCCTTTGGTATACCTATCTCTGCAAGAAAATTTTCAACTTGGCCTAACCATTTTGATAATCTTCTAGACTATCACCACCACTTCTTCACCTCCCTACCTTTTTGCTTTATCAAAATATCCAGTTGGCACTATCACCATCACCACCACCTTGTTACCCCTCTTTTTATTTTTGGTTTCTTTTCAAAACTTGTGAGTTTGTGAGACCCTTGCTATGGCATGATCCCTGCTCTCTCCACTCACCATCCACCCCTCTCTATTTCTTTCTCCTTCCCTCTTGTTTCCAAAACCCTAGTTAGCCATGAGTATCAAAATTAACAACCCCCCCCCCCTAGGTATCACCACTACTTCTTCCCATCAAAAAAATTTTGCAACTTGAATGCAATCATCTTCAATCGGCTCATGCCTTTGGAAATCCTTGCTCCACCCCACACCACCACCTTGCACCATCTAACGACCACCTCTCTGATCTCTCTACTCAACCCCATCTTCCCTCCACTTTCCTTCTCCCTCATCACATGGTGACATTATCACCACCACCCCTTTTTTTTTCCCTCCTCACCCCTCTTATTTTCCTTCTTTAACCACTTTCTCAAGACTTAGCATATGACAACCATGCCATTACATGGCACTCTCCCCTCCACTCAACATGCATGCACCCTCTCTTGTCCTCCTCCTCTCTCTTTTGCAAAACCTAGAGGGCACCACCCCTCTCTTTCCTTACCCCACATGGCCAGGCCTTGGTGCACCGGCACCATCCGCCCCTGTTGCCCCTCCCTGACCTCAGGCCCAGACCAGGGACACACCTGGACTCCCCTCTCTACCTCAACCAAGCCCAAAAACGTGCAGCCCAAAACCCCACCGAAACACTAGGGAGAACGCACCAGAACACCTCCCAAATCGTTAAAAAAAGGCCAACCTTCACGAAGGGAAGACAACTCGCTCCGCACGCGACAAGTGGCGCGCTGTGGTGCCAGAAAATCCCTGGGAAGTGGTCTCCCTGCTCGCCACGTGTCGGAAGGGGAAGCAAGGAGGGAGGAGAGAAGACAGGGGGAGGCTGGGTTGTGTCAGTTTTTCCCTTTTTTTCTAGATTCGTTTTTTCAAAATGAAATATCTTGAGAACCGTAAGTCCAAATTACAAACCGTTTTCATTTTTGAGATCCTCGCGTCGAGATCTTCGAAACTAGATCCCATGTTGATAGGTTTGGAGATATTTTTTTCCCGTACTTCCAATAGTAGTATGATTGTACCTGTGGTGTGTACCGAAGTGTACTCGTGTTTCAACTGATAAGTACCTCTGTTTTTAGTGTGTTTGGTGCAGTTTTTCCCTTTACTCGTTGTACTCGTCCGTGTGTTACCTGTACTTACTCGTGTGCGCGACTGTACTCGCTCGTGTGTGCGACTATACTTCTGTACATGTACTTGCTCGTGTTCACGACTGTACCTGCTCGTGTGCGCGACTGTACCTGCTCGTGTACGTGACTGTACCTCTGTATATGTACCTGCTCGTGTGCACGACTGTACCTGCTCGTATGTGCGACTGTACCTGATCGTGTGCGCTACTGTACTTATGTACATATACTTGGTCGTGTGCGCGACTGTACTTCGTCGTGTGCGTGGCTGTACTCGTGTGTTGTATGTAACTGTAATTATGTGTTATGTATAAGTGTACTCGTGTCGGAAACAAAACGAGATGAGGTTGCATTCATAGGCTAGCATGCATGTGCGTGGAGGTAGCTCGTGCAAGCTAGCAGCAAGTAGATGAATTCATCAGGGCTCGAGCGCGCGGGGAGGCACGCACGCGGTCAGGTACGCGCGCGAGGCCGGAGAGGTACGCGCAGCGACGTACGCGCGCGGCGCGGGACGATGTACGACGCGAGCGGAAAGAACGCGGGGTGCCACGCGTCAGCACATCGTTAGTTGGTAGGTCTTTGGAAAGGTTGGTCTTTATCTAAGGACACCCGAACACCTCCCGCTCGACCCCCTCTCTTCCCGCTCGCCCCTCCCCTCCTGCTGACGTCTACAGCATGACGTCACCACGCCCCCACCTCCCCTACGTCAGCCCCTCGCCTCTCCATTGGCCACTGCCACCGCTCGCTCGCTCTCCCGTTGGCCACGGCCACCACCCCCTCTCCCCCATCCGCCTATAAAAGCCCCTCCCTCAGCTCACTACCATCCTCACTCCCTCACACCACTCCTCCCCCTTCCCAGAACCCACCAGAGGGACGCCAGGACGCTCCCCTTCTCCCGCTGCTGCCCGCCTGAAAGGCCACTCCGCCTCGGTCACCATGGGTGACGACGCCGCCCTCTCCCCTCCCTTTCCCTTCCAACTCCTCACCCATGTTCTGCCTGACCTCACCCACCATTTTTTCGCTGCCTAGGTTCGCCGGAGATCGCCGGACCCGAAGCTGCTGCAAGGACGCCGACCTCGGAGAGGTTGCTGCGGACGTGAAGGACGCCTCCGAGCCGTCCCTGCACCACCGCGGGACGCCACCGCCCCGCCCCGTCGTCGCCGACGAGCCCCGCCTCCCGCCGGTGAGCCTAGCCCCGCCCCTCCCCTCTTCCCCGTCGCCTCTGTCCGCTGCCCGCCCGCGTCCCTGCGTGGCCACACGAGGACGACGGCCCCGTGACGATCGATCCCGATCGTGGGGTTGCATGGGCCATGCGGCCACGTCGGCCCATGCACATGGGGCCCAGCCGCCGGCCCCCACCTCCTTTTCTCTTCTATTTTTCCTTTTCCTTTCTTCCTCCACCTGGTATTCTCTACTGGGCCGGCCCACCTTTCAAATTCCGCGCAGCCCAGGCAATTCCCGCCCATTTTCAAAATTGAAATTTTCTGTTTTTGCTTCAAAACCAGTGGCACTAAATCGAAATTATCTCCAGATCCCCAAACCCAAATTGGATGAAACCAGTTGTGTTAGATCAAAAATTTCAATATCTTTCCAATGCCACTGGTCCCATATTTTTAGGATTTTTGTACAATTTTTGGCATATTAAACTTGTTCTATGTATGCTGCAGACTCGAGCTAATTCCTAAAATTGTAAAATTAATATTTTTGGGTGAATCCAATTGGTTTAGTCTTGTTTTAGTACTTGGACATCTAGGAAAAATATTTTTAGTCTCTGTTCTTGCATATTTGTTACTGTTTGTGTTATGTGTGTATCACATGAAATGTTATACCAAAACTTTTGTTTATTGAAAATCTTTGATGAACTATTTTTATTTAAAAATAGACAACCTATGTTTTATTCTCGCAAAACAAAACCTCCGCAACTTAACCTTAGACCTATTGTTTTTCTTAAGTTTTCAAAAGAGTGTAGCATATTGTTTACCTCCTATTTCTGTATAGTGTCTATTAGCCAAATAAACTAGGAAAATGATTTCCTATTTTTTCCAAAAATGTTTAAAAATAAAATATGAATGCTTTAGATGCCTAACCAATGCACTTTTCTTCTTTGTGGTGTTATATACCAGGGGATAATTAATTTATGCCATGGTGATACCCAAAGAGGCAATTGATAATTGGTGAGGATCTTATGCCCTTATTAGGTGAATAAATTGGGTTTTCTAAAATCAAAACTCTTAAAGTTGTTTTGTAGTATCTATAAGACCTTAGTATGTTAGCCATTAGTAGAGTGGTTATCTATTGATTGTTGCTTGTTGTATGTTGTTTTGTTGGTACAGTGTGTTGATTGTGTTCTTTTTATATTCTCCGGCGATAGATGCGAACAATTCCGGAGAAGAAGAAGTGGTTCGGACGAGGATTTTATCTATATTGTTGGAGTTATTATTCGACGGAGTTGAAGAAGTCCAGGGACAAATAAGTCAACCAAGGCAAGCCATTTACTTTGACTCTTTATATCCATATTGAGATCCTTCTATCCTTGGTCTCTTGATTTCTTGTGTTTCCTTGGGTTTGCTTAATTTGATTCTTTTACATACTTGCTACCAAGTGTGTAATGTCCCCTCTCGATATTTTGCGTACTTACTCTAAGTATGTGAATCGCATTTCACCGCCTTTTGACATCCTAATTCTAGTAAACACTTGGGATAATATCATTAAAATTCCCCTACTTTTTGATTATCTCCATTCATGCTCAACTGGAGTATGGATGCCTTTGACACCCTTCTTGTTATAATGGCAATCATTATGCTATTACATCTTAGTTCACACATAAACTTTAGGTTGGGAAAACCCTCAAGGTTTTACCTTGTTGTAAAAGTTTTTGTTAAAACCTTGGGTATAATGTTATGCCCGAGTGAGATTTCGAGAAAGGAAAGGATTTGGTAAAAATGATGGGGATGAGAAAGTGGTTGGGATATTACGAAAACTTTGGCGCCTAAGTACTCACCCATGACAACAAACTAGCGCAACCACATTACTCCAACATGGGCACGGGGCTTAGCTCGACGTTCGTTCTCTTTAGCATGAGGCACCGCATAACTATACAAGGGTACGGATACCCCGAGTCCGGATTGTCGAGGTTGGGACAATAGTATAACGGGAGGCCTTCGGGGCTGACCCGTCCGGAAGACACTATGGGTCTCCCGGCTTGGCGGTGGAGCCACGCTCAAAAGGAGGTGAGCTGCCACGGTGCCGGGGAGGTACATACTCCATAGGGTAGGACCTCTTGCTAATTAGAATGGGCGAAAGGCTTCGATCTGGTTATCCGATACCCACATACTTTCGTATGATGGCCCGGGGATGATCCCGGCGGATTTATCGGATCTTGTGGGGAAAGTGTGCAAACTCTGAGAGTTAAATCTATTCGAATAGCCGTGTCCGCGGTCATGGACGGTTGGATTGGCTGTTGCTTAGCCTGATGTGTTTTGTTTATAAAAATGTTTGACAAAGGAAAGAAACGGGATTTGTGTTGGAGTACTTGGAGTACTGGAAAAATGGTTGATGACCACAATGAGGTGGTCGGAAAGGAATTGATAAAAATTGGTTCTACCCTTCCTAAGTGTTTATGTCGTGAAAGATCTTCCTAAATTGAGTCAAGTAGTGATGTCTTAGATATATTCTCTCATCTCCTTCACCCATGAAGTTGAGATGCTAACTCCACTAAAACACTTCTTCTCGTCTACATAACATATTCTTGTTACATAAGTGGTCATTCCCTCTTGATCCCCTAGTTAGACCTCGGTACCTCGTTCTCTTTGTTAAGTTACTTGTAAATGGTTTGCGAGTACAATTCAAAATGTACTCACGGCTTTGTCCCTGGCTATTTACTTGGCCAGACCTGGAGGACTTCGACAGATGAAGAAGGAGTTGACGACGTCTATGCGAGCTAGGAACGTCTTCCCAGTCAGTTGCCTGTAGGGTTAAGGCATATGACTGGGCTCTACGCTGCTGAAGTGATTCTGCTACTCTGATGATTAGATTAGGCCCTTCGAGGCTATCTTGTAAAGATGGGTCATGTGACCTTATTGTAATTTTTCTTATTCCGTTTTGTAAAGGATGATGTAATTTGATATCAGTTCGGTTATGTGTTCACGGCACACTGATCATGGGAACGTGAACTGTATACATAACAGGGTATTTCGGACGGCTAGTCCGGGGTCCCCACACATACTCCGCCTTGATGTTCTCCCTAATGGACCGCTGGGAGGGTGAAGTTCCGCTGAAGACCACGTCATTCCGGTGCCTCCAGATGCACCAGAAGATGAGAATGATGGCTGTCACATGTCTCGCCTATGTGTCGCGGGGCAAATCCGCGATGTCCACCACTCAAGAAGCTCTACGTCACTATCAGGGATCCAATCTAGCTTGCCCACCGCCTCAGGGCCCAAGCCCAGATCTCCCTCGCCACCACACACCTAAAGAGCAGGTGCTGAAGCGTCTCTGGCTCTTGGTCGCATATGAGGCAAGCCACTGGGCAAGGCAAACCTCGACGGCCTCCGCCGTCCAGCAGCGGTTCTTCGAGCAATGAGTAGTCAAAACAAAGCTAGCTAGTTGTTCCAATACATACCTTCCTACTAATAGAACCACACCACCTGTAACATGCAGGCATCCAATAATTTGGTTTGCTTTATACGTCCTTCCTAAAAATTGGAATGATACATTAATTTGCTATACCAAAAAGAGGGCAAGCACGTTATGACTACTCGGCGTGAATAAAATCACCGAAATAAGGTAGTACATGAGAACGTACTCAGATTTGTAACGAAAGAACAACCTCAAGAGGAACAGTAAGAATTTTGAAATAATAAATATCAACACTGTAATTCTGTAAAAATGGGATAGATGTGACCAAGTTAATACAATACTGGATGTAAGCCGTACACGGCAACGTTCATACTTTGCACGATATATTATATACCTGAGACGGTCTTGGAATAGATGGCCCAGGCAACATTGCTGTGAGGAATACAAACAAGTAAATAAGAAACCCATTTAGTTATGATTCAGCTTATGAAGAAACAATTAAGACACATGCCTTCACAAAGTAACGTGCTAAGAAAAACACTAATCACCTGCAGTAGCCATGCGTGAAGCAACATCTTGCCTCGGTAGAACGTACAAAAGAAACTTGGGGTATTCCAGGTAGTTCGGATTCTATGTAAGCAATATGTCACTCTCTGCGAATATACATCACAATTCATAAGGATCGTGTATTTATTTCAAGCAAATAAAGCATTGAGGGAATTTCCCAACTAATCACCTAAACTGGATGAAGATGCGCAGGTGTTGCTCATGGAGAGATCACTCGTGAATAACAATTTCAAACTGAACACATACCTGTTTTCTCTATTTCTTTTACGGGGCAGATCTGAGATCGTCTGTTCTCTCGAGGAAGGGAAGCTGCTCGAGCCGTACCCCAATGGAACGATGGAGACGGCGCCATTGGTGAGGGCAGCTTGGCCTAGGCAGCGCGTCGGATGCGCCCGGCAACCCCACCGCCTCACCATGGTGATCCTTCATCCAGTGCACCACCAGCCGCGGCGGCTCTGCTGCGGCCAGGTCTGGCTACGGCACTTGGAGGTGAGGTGCCCGGGGTGGAGGGTCGTGTGCGTCAGGTGGAAGGATGAGATGCAACAGTCTATGAGGAAGGGGAGCGTGAAACATGGGGGAAGATGATGATTGCATGCGCGGAAATTTTGGGTGGAGGGCGGGGAGAACAAATGATTGGTGACCGTGCGATGTACCAAGATAGACAGTCTAGATTGTATTTTCCTACACAACTTCGTGCCTTTATAAGTAGTAGAGATAGAGATAGAGATAGAGATGAGATCATATGATCTCTTTATTTTGAAATGCTTTGGTGAGAAACAAGATGCCAAAATTCATTTTTCGTGTGCCCAGCTCGATCATGAAGTACATACGAAAACTCATCACGTTGGTGAGAAGCAATCGAAATTTTGACAAAAGAGACCACCTGCCCCAATTCATTGACAAAAAGGACCACCTGTGAGGCAAATTGACAAAAAGGACCACGTCGTGCGTGGCGGCAGCGCCCCCAGCCGACACGTGGCGCTTGCCGCCGGAGGGAGGGGCGGCAGGGACCCGCCGCCGCACCATGTGGCGGCACGTTAGCTTGCGTTGTCGCCGTCCGTCGCGCCTGCCGCCGCACCGTGTGGAGGCAAGTCCTCGAGGGAATCTCCCCGGCCGACAGCCTGTTGCTGACGCTGACTAAAGAAACGGCGTTGATTCCGAGGCGATTAGAGACAAACTGCACTGATTTTTATGTGACTTTGCTGATTGTGATGATTCCCGCTCGCGAAAGTTTACAACGTTTTTATCAGTGGATGCACTGCAGTGTACAGAAATTAGACTGAGATTTGTAATAGTGAACAAACGGCGCTGATTTCGATATGCCCTGTGAAAGATGCTCGACTCTTCTTTATAAGGCCGAGTGTGTTTCGTCTGCGCGGAATCAGTCACTCAGTCTCTCATATTTTGCCTCTCGCTGCAAACTCAGACGCTTAGCGTACCGTGCAGCACTCAATCTCTCTCGCTTTAGCCTCTTGATGTGAACACACGTTTAGTGTACGATGCAGCAGATTGAGTTGCAGAGAAGACAGATCAAAGTAAGTCTCTCATGCTTTGCCTCTTACTGTGAATGTTATTAGCACGTGTAATTAGAGAGAATGTGATTAGGACATTTGTTATTTTAAAATTTGTATGACAATGATTACGCATGTAGTTAGTGGGTATGGCCGCATGCATGATGGGAAACGAGTGGTTTGTGCAAGTAATGAGAGATTTAAGGGAGGCTGTGCGCATGTATGTAGGGGTAAGAAAGAAAAGATTTTTTCAGCTAATCACTCCTTAATAATCGCGCCGGAATATATACGCCTTAAGAAATGAACCGGAGGGAGTAGTTTAGTTGCAAAGAACATTGTAGAGTAGTATATTATGGCTGTCGCAACACAATAATATTTGTAGAGTTCATATTCTCAGCGGATTAATATTTGGTAGTATTACATGTGGTAGCACATGCGAATATTTGTAAATATATTTGTAAAGATAGGGGCACATGCGAATATTTGTAAATATATTTGTTGAATATGAATTTCAGGTGTAATAGAAGTGGACCGCTTGTGGTGTTGACGATTTGCATTATTTGGGAATTTCGTGGCGCCTAATTTATTACTGGAAGAACCGTCATCTTCAAGTTGAGGTATAAATGATGTGGTCTTATATTGGATGTTAGAATATTTATCTTATGGATGGAAATTTATTCCAGATTTTGTATGAAATTAATAATTGAAAATTATTAAGTGCATGTTATAATTGATATAATAAATTATGAAAAAAGTAATATGAGTTCAGCTGCGATTTTACTAATATAATTTTAAAAATATGGTTGTGCGGTAGGTACGATGAAAACTGTGTTAGTGTTTTATGGAGACGTCGTACGCGACGAATTTTCTGGTGTCGATGTGTCGCGCTGCGACTCGATGAAAGTTGTAGTGACAGACATGGTCAATAGAGAATTTTTGGATGTTAGAAGATGCATCCGAGCACAGTTTGGGCGTGAGATGCGTGGGAAGAAGATGACCGTTGAGGCTCTCATCGTCGTAGGAGGGAATGATGGGACACCTGCCCGTTGGGGTTTGCGGGAAGTAAAGAGTGATAGAAATTGGGGTACATACATGAGGTTTGCAAGCACACCTGGTGCTGCTATGTACGGAGAGCCCATGATGTATGTTCAGTTTATATCAGGTGATGATGGTGCCGGAAGTAGTACCGGCGCTGGTGAAGAGGAGATGGCCATCGTCACAGGACCGAGCACCGTTCAATCGGAGCATTTGGCCCTGACTGCAGCAGGCATGATAGGCCAATCAGAGCATGAGGCACTGACTGCAGGCCATAGCACCGGCCCATCGGAGCAGATGGTCGCCCAGTTTGCTGCCGAGCCAGGATACTGGTCCGCGTTCGTTGACATTAGCGAGCGTGTGGAGGGACTGCCAGAGGCGTTGGACGATGACGCTCGTTCTTCTTCGTCTGAATCCTCCCCGGACGAAGAAGGCGTCGGTCCTTCCCGGAGGGCGGTTGCGGCACCAATGGACCCTGAGTTCTTAAAAACAATGACCATCAGCAATGAATTCCGCTCTGTTCCAGGCATAGGGGAGGCGAGTCTGCAGGTTGGGCAAACTTTCCCAGACATGACCATCAGCACAGATGCCAGTTTGATTCCCCCAAATCAGGAATCTCCATACATATTTCAGACTCGATCGCCAGCAGATGAGACACGTAGAGAGGATGAGGAAAATCAGTACGGCCGAGGTTTGCGTCCACCTCATCCCCTCGTCCCCGGTTGTCGCCTTCCGGTCCAAGGCCACGGCAGCAACGTCGTCGTCGTCGACAGGAATGATACAAATGGACCTTACTTCTATGTATCATATATTTATCTATGCGCGCGACAGGCATTTAATCTATGTATGAGACATTTTTCTATGTATCTCGGAGACATATTAATATTAGTTCCAATAAGTTTAATTTCTAAATTAACTCCAATAATGAAGATGCAACATAAGTAAAAACGTTTAAGATACAACATAATAACTGCAACGAATTTTAAGATACAACGCGAAAGTAAAACTGAAATTAACATACATAACTAGTACAACGAGATCACTCTATTTGCCCTGTGTCCACCGTGGCCATTTTCCGGACTTGTCGCCGCGTTCTTCGCCGCTTGCGCCTCGGCAGCTCTTTCCCTTAATCTCTTCCTCTCCGCTTCACGGGCCTCTCTGCGCACCTCTTCCTCTGCATACCTACGTGCAGCCTCATCATCCATCCTCTTCTGATTCACCTCACGATTTCGAGCTTGCTCCGCCCTTAATTTTTGTATCTGTCTCTCTCTTTCTGCTTTATCATTAGCAATAGCCTTTTCGAAACGCTCCTCCTCATGGAACCTTGCCCATGCACGCCGTTGTTTCTCCTCCACCTCGCGGCGTGCCCACTCCGGCTGCTCCTGGTCTATCCAGTGAAACCACATGCAAAGGGGAGGGGGAGACTGCAACACAAATACTATGGTTAATCAACGAAAATTAATGACATACAAATAATTTTTTTTATCATGCTGTTACAACATACCGTAGGCCTCGAGGACGATGAACTTGTTTGCCTGGGTGGATCATGATCATAGCTCGTGCACATGAAATATTTCATGCCGAACGTATCAGAAAAATCAACCACCTCCTTCACCTTCGCAAGGCGGCCGCACCAACACCTCTCTGCTCTCACCCCCGGTGGCAAGCTTGCATTCTTACCCTTCATCGGCCTAAAATCCTGGTCGGAGCAAGGTACACTCATACTCACTTCAATATTTTGCGCATGAAAGAGAGACGCGGAGAAGGCAAACTCGATCCTGCTGTTTCATTTCTATGCGGGTAAGACGGCTTATATAGCCTTCAATTAGTGTGAGCTGTACCAACAAAGTTGCAGAATAATTTGCGCACACTTTCGGTGGTCTATTTGCTGTATCAGTCTTCTTTCGGTGTTTAATTTTCTGTATCGAGCGGGAACGGCTGCCTCCACCGCGCACTTAAGCAGCATCAAAATCAGTGCTATCATCTGTCGTTTGCGTGCATGTCGGCCAGCTTGCTGCAACTGGCCAAAGCTTGTTGCACGAGGCCAGATACCGCGTGATCGTCGGCCATGTGCATGGCGGGGCCTGCCGCCACCGGCGTTGGAGGCATCCTCCACGTCGACCTACCGCCGCACCGTGGGGCGGCATGGCCCACCAGGCAAACGGCGGCCTGACGGCGAGCAGGGCCGGCTAACGTGCCGCCACAGCCCCTGGTGGCGGGGCCCTGCCGCCCCTCCCTCCGGCGGCAAGCGCCACGTGTCGGCTGGGGGCGCTGCCGCCACCCACGACGTGGTCCTTTTTATCAATTTGCCTCACAGGTGGTCCTTTTTGTCAATGAATTGGGGCAGGTGGTCTCTTTTGGCAAAATTTCGAAGCAATCATGGAGAGGGAAAACTAAAACATGTCATGAGCATCATTACAATCTAAAACCACTCTCTTTAGTGTGATATCAGAGTTAAGGGAAAAAGAGCAAAGAAGAGGGAATTTCTCCTAATTTTAGAGTCTGGCCATATATCTAGCCATAATCCGACTCTAGAACCATTTCCAGGCCAAAAGATAGCAAGGCCAAACATTTTTCTTCAACCAAAAGGAACGATATGCATTGGTATTTCGTGAAATTTATCTAGGGTGCAATGAGCTTGCTAGATAGTTTCACCCAAGGGATCTCTTTCTTGTTCATAAATGTGAAGAGGTTTTTCATAAGTAAGGCAAGATTCTAAATTCCAAAACTGAAAACTCCAAAGGCCTGGCTTGCCCAATTTTTACCATTTCACTAAGTCTCTTCCTCTTGACCAAATTTGTAACCCTCATTAGCAGATTCATTTTCAGTAGTTTCCCCGATCAAACTAGAGGTTACCAAGGAACCATGCATAGCACTAAATAGTGAGAGAAGAACCTATAATTAGCTTTTCGGGAAATTTCCAAACGAACAATTTCAACGAAATCTTTCAATTTCTTATTTTATTATGTTCCACTTTATGTATTCCTCTATCCGTGGAGTACATTGAATGTACCGAAATGGCTATAACAGAGTTGCAAATGGATCCGCCGGTTCACCAATCATTGATGGCTCGAGAACCGCTAAACCTAATGAAACTATTTTGGTAAAATTCAATTCTCTCAATTCTTCGGCAATCGCGCCAAAAACGAGATTTCCTTATCTGCATGCCAGCTTTCATTCCTACTTTTGATGAAAGAAAGGTCAGTTGCTGCCGACAAGTCGACTAAACTTGGTTCATGAGGCGGGCCAAATAGAGAATGAAATACAAAAATAGGGGAAGGGGGGTGATGACCCACAAGTATAGGGGATCGCAACAGTCTTCGCGAAAAGTAAAACCCAATTTATTGATTCGACACAAGGGGAGACAAAGAATACTTGAAAGCCTTAACAGTGGAGTTGTCAATTCAGCTGCACCTGGAAACAGACTTACTCGCAAGAGTTTATCAGTAGTAACTGTTTTATAGTAGTAGCAGTAGTAAAATAACAACAGCAGAGTAACAAAGACAGCAGTAGTGATTATAGTAAACAGCAGGATTAAAATATTGTAGGCACGGGGACGGATAACGGGCGTTGCATGGATGAGAGAAACTCATGTAACAATCATGCGGGGCATTTGCGTGATAATAATAAAACGGTGTCTAAGTACAAAGCAATCAATAGGCATGTGTTCCAATTATAGTCGTACGTGCTCGCAATGAGAAACTTGCACAACATCTTTTGTCCTACCAGCCGGTGGCAGCCGGGCCTCAAGGGAATCTATCGGATATTAAGGTACTCCTTTTAATAGAGCACCGGAGCAAAGCATTAACACTCCGTGAACACATGTGATCCTCACATCACTACCATCCCCTCCGGTTGTCTCGATTTCGTCACTTCGGGGCCATTGGTTCCGGACAGTGACATGTGTATACAACTTGCGGGTAAGACCATAAACAATGAATATCATGATGAAATAATAACATGTTCAGATCTGAGATCATGGCACTCGGGCCCTAGTGACAAGCATTAAGCATAACAAGTTGCAACAATATCATCAAAGTACCAATTACGGACACTAGGCACTATGCCCTAACAATCTTACACTATTACATGACCAATCTCATCCAATCCCTACCATCCCCTTCAGCCTACGAGCGGGGAATTACTCACACATGGATGGGGGAAACATGGCTGGTCGATGAAGAGGCGTCGGTGGTGATGATGGCGATGATCTCCTCCAATTCCCCGTCCCGGTGGAGTGCCAGAACGGAGACTTCTGGCTCCCGAGACGGAGTTTCGCGATGTGGCGGCGTTCTGGAGGGTTTCTGGCGACTTCGACTTCTCCCCGTGCGTTTTTAGGTCGAGGCCGATAAGTAGTCCGAAGGAGGGTGTCGGAGGCCGGTCGAGGGGGCCACACCATAGGGCCGCGCGGCCCCCCCTAGGCCGCGCCGCCCTATGGTGTGGGGCCCTCGGGCCTCCACTTGATTTGTCCTTCTGGCTCCGTCAGTATTCTGGGAAAATAGGGCCTTTCGTCAAAATCCCGAGGTTTTTCCTGAAAGTTGGATTTCTGCACAAAAACGAGACACCGGAACAGTTCGCCGAAAACAGCGTTAGTCCGTGTTAGTTGCATCCAAAATACACAAATTAGAGGCAAAACAATAGCAAAAGTGTTCGGGAAAATAGATACGTTTTGGACGTATCAACTCCCCCAAAGCTTAGCTTATTGCTTGTCCTCAAGCAATTCAGCTTAAAAACCGAGCGATAAAAGAACTTTCACGAACACATTTGTTCATATGATGTATATATTCTCATGATATGGCTAATACTTAAGCAGTTCATAATAAGATACATGCAAATAAGATCATCTAACAGCTATGTCAATCATGAAGAGGTACCAACAATTAATAATAAGCATCATGAATCATGTATATAAGCAGGATTGCAATGTTCATAAGAGAGTATGATAAAGTTCTATCTCGCTTGCATGTATTTGATCGGCAAAACATAAATGCCCGGGCACCTCTGGAGTTCATAGAAAGACTAGAAGTAGTGATTGTCAAAGATAAAAGCATCAAAGTTATACCACAATCAATCATATTTTGAGACAAGCATATTATACTAAGAATGACAGTTGTGCTCTCAAGAAAGTGCTCAAAGAAAGAATGGAGACACAACATAAAAGTAAAAGATTGACCCTTCGCAGAGGGAAGCAGGGATTAACATGCGCTAGAGCTTTTCATTTGTAAAGCGGGAGTAAAATTATTTTGAGAGGTGTTTGTTGTTGTCAACGAATGGTAATGGTTACACCAACTACCTCGCCAACCGGACTTTCAAGAGCGGCTCACATGAAGCACGTTATCTCTACCAGCAAGGTAGATCATCCCTCTTCTCTTTTGTTTACACACGTATTTTAGTTTTATTATGGGTGACACTCCCCCCAACCTTTGCTTACACAAGCCATGGCTAACCGAATCCTCGGGTGCCTTCCATCAATCACATACCATGGAGGAGTGTCTATTTGCAAAATTAAGTTGCTTACTTGATGAATCGAGCAAAACATGCGAAGAGAATTATTAGTGAAAGTTGATTAATCGGGTCGGGAACCCCATTGCCGGCTCTTTTTGCAAAATTATTGGATAAGCGGATGTGCCACTAGTCCATATGAAAGCCCGTCAAGAGTAAATGACAAGGTTGAAAGTGAAACACCACATACTTCCTCATGAGCTATGAAACATTAACACAAATTGAGAAGCATTTTTGAAGGTTTAAAGGTAGCGCATGAGAATTTACTTGGAATGGTTTGAAATGCCATGCATAGGTATTTATGGTGGACACTCTGGAATAACTTGGTTTTTATGTATTTGGAGGCACGAGCAGCGTTCCCGCTCAGTACAAGTGAAGGCTAGCAAAAGACTAGGGAGCGATAAATCAAGAGAGCAAGAATCGTCATAATCATGCTTGCGGCAAAATAAATTAACGGAGGCATAAAAGTGATACAAGAGCTCGAAGCAATATAAATCATCGAGGCTTAATTGACTTTTGTTCAGTCATATGCATGCGTGAGCATGTGCCAAGTCGATATAAATGAATTATTCGGAGGAGGATACCACAATGCCATACTTACTTATGAATAAAACAATGCAAGCAAACATCCATGACATGCTACTCATATTAATAGATTGGAGCTAACATGAGAGATCATGAACTACTAGACTTTCTCAAATAACATATACCTCACATGAACCAACTAAGCATGCTCACATGGATGAGTATATGTACAAAAATGAAAACAAATAGAGTTCATACCAGCCTCTCACCACAATCCAATTGTCGTAGATCGTCATTATTGCCTTTCACTTGTGCAGCTTGGATAATATGAAATGAAAACCACGCTCCAGCCACCGAAGACCATTGAACTCATAAAGAACTTTAAAAAACCAAAGAAGAACAGCAAATATTTTTGGTGTTTTCGAATTTGAGAACAAGAACAAAAGGAAACAAGCAAACAAAGCAAAATCTTTTTGAGTTTTCTTATAGCAAACTAGCAATAGCAAATAAAGCGAAACAAATGCAAGAAACTAAAGATAAACAAATGATGAAGAGAAACAACATAAATATTTTTGGACTTTTTGTGTTTTAGGAAAGAAACAAAGCAAGAACAAGAAAATGAAAACTAAAAGAAACACAGAAAAGCGAGATGGCAGAAATCTGCCAAAACCTGACAACAGTACAGAAATCGATTTTTACAAAAATCTTACGTTGCTCAGCTCGAAAAGTGTTCAACTAATGAAAGTTAGATAACAACCTGGGGAACATGCACAAAAATTGGCTTCGCAAAATACTGTTCTGGCTATTTTTGAGAATTTTTACGGTAACAGTCCAGAATCTGTTTTCAGGCAGCACTTCCCCAAATATCATCTTCCTCTCATTAGAAAAACACTCAAACAAACTAAACAAGTATATACAAGTATCCAGCAATCATGATATGCAAAGAATAAGTGATGCCGGTATACCTCCCCCCAAGCTTAGGCTTTTGGCCTAAGTGGAGTTCAATCCCATCGAGGGTCTGGGTTTCACGCCGGTGGATCATACATGGAGTAGTCATAATAAGGTACCGACGCAGAAGAAAAACGTGGGGGTTCCTCATACCCAGCTTGTGGATGCGAAGAGCTCGCAGCATCGGATGACGAATCGAGGTGTTCCTCGGCCTCCTCCGTGTTGCCTCTTGCACGATGGCTTCCTCCCTCTATGTATGCATTAACTGCACTCTCCGTGACTGACCAATCCTCCCTGGAATCAAAGTTAAACAGAGAAGGTGCAGGCAATCCTACTAATTTTTCAACTTTCTTAGTTATTGTCCAAGATTTCTTGTAAAATGTTATTCTGTAAGACAGGTTTCTCAAATTGGACGATTCAGAAACAAATTCATGCTTAATCATGGAGGCTATGTCAAGTTTCTCTATGGGGAGCTGAATATCAAGATGGTGAGGTTCTACATTATGCATAGCTAATAAGCGAGAGGCGATGAGACCTCCACAAATTCCTCCCTTCTCACGGTTAGTAGCAAGTCTGTTGGCTATCAAAGCACCCAAGTTATAAGTCATATTACCTTGTAATGCAGCAGCTAGAAAGGCTAGATCCTGGGTAGATAATTTACTTCCGTTCTTCCTTGCTAGAACGCACTTGGTAATGAAATAAGCAAAGTAACGAATAGCTGGGAAATGAATGCTACTGATTTTACCACCATCCTCTGAGAAACTTCTTCCATGACAAATCATCTTGAAGAGGTCCAAGAACTCTTGCGGCGATCCCTTTATCTTCTCGCATGATTCCCATTGCGGCACTCTGATTGCTGCACAAAAATCACTGAATGTCAAGTTGACAGTTTTATTATAAATTTTGTACTGAACCATGGGATTAGATCGTGACCAATTGAATTTAAAATCCTGCACTACTGACATAGTCAGTTTTACATATTGGCATGGTTCCCCATCAAAAAAATCATCCAACCCTGCACGAGAGATTAAACTTTGAACGTCCTGCAAGATCCCTGCACTTCTCATGAAATCCACTCACGGATAGTAAGTGGGATATACTCCTTCTTCTCGGTGAACTCTCATGACTTGTTGCACCTCCAACTCATGTTGGTTGAGTTGGTGCCTACCTCCTTCCATTTTCTGAAATTTTTCAACAAACAATATAAAACTTGATTTGGTGACATATAATTGAGGGAAACTACCATAGGAACTTGCTAGAGTACTAATCATGCATCAAAACTAGTTTCTACCACTTAGAACAAGCATGCAAACAGCAGCAAAATATTCAAGATATACTCAACCAAACAAAATTCTACTTGGATAGGCGGAGGAGTCACATACCGGAGAGCAAATGTGCCAAATTTCAGACAGAAATCTGGGCTGAGCAAAGGATCGAAAAATCCTGAGCTCTTGAGCAAAAACGCGAGTGAGAGGAAGCTGGTTCGAGTTTTTTCGGGAGAGAGAAGATGCTGGGAGAAAGAGATGAAATAGTGGGGCAAGGAGGGGCCCACACCACAGGGTGGCGCGCCCACCTCCTTGGCCGCGCCGGCTGGTGGTGTAGCATCCTGTGGTGCCCCACAGGTCATCCTCTGGTGCTCCCAGGTGCCTCTTCGAAAAATAGGACCAACGGTATAATTTTTGTGAATTTTTGAAATCTTTGAAAAATGCACATTTCTGGGTATTAAGTTTATTATTACTGGCCAGGATTTTTTTTTGAAATCTCTAATTAACTAAGGAACTTTGCAAAACAAAAGTGCTACAGCAACTAAGACAAATGGAGTGAGAAAGAGATGTTGTTTACCTCCTCTATGCATATAAAAAGTATTTGTTAACAAGGTTGATCAAGTCTTGCCACCAAATAAATTTTACATAGCATATGAAGAAATAAACCTCAAATCAATCATGTTACCTTGAATTGTATTGATATGGATCCAATCATAAGAGTTTGATATTCTTCTTTAGGCTCATATATAGGACAATCGATAGTTCCCACTTTGATAGTTCTCACATTAGAAATTGTATTAACTCCACATGCTTTTTCAATCCTCTTGGGGAAATAGACGGTGTGCTCCTTATCATCAACATTGAAAGTAACATTTCCTTTATTGCAATCAATAACAGCCCCTGCGGTGTTAAGAAAAGGTCTCCCAAGAATAATAGACATATTATCATCTTCGGGCATTTCCAACACAACAAAATCAGTTAATATCAAGCAGTTATTAGTAACTTGAACAGGAACATCCTCACATATACCAACAGGAATAGCAGTAGATTTATCAGCCATTTGCAAAGATATATCAGTAGGTATTAACTTATCTAAGTAAAGTCTCTTATAAAGAGAAAAAGGCATAACACTAACACCGGCTCCCAAATCACATAGAGCAGTTTTAACATAATTATTCTTAATAGAACAAGGAATAGTAGGTATTGATGTCTACGGGAGCTTCTATTCTTGTAGACAGTGTTGGGCCTCCAAGAGCAGAGGTTTGTAGAACAGCAGCAAGTTTCCCTTAAGTGGATCACCCAAGGTTTATCGATCTCAGGGAGGAAGAGGTCAAAGATATCCCTCTCATGCAACCCCGCAACCACAAAGCAAGAAGTCTCTTGTGTCCCCAACACACCTAATAGGTGCACTAGTTCGGCGAAGAGATAGTGAAATACAGGTGGTATGAATAAGTAGTAGCAACGGCACCGTAAAAGTGCTCTGCCCGGTGACAGTAAACAAGCAGTAGTAACGCAGCGAATGAGTAACGCAAGAAAACAAGTAAACAAGCAGCGATAGCGATGATTTAGGAACAAGGCCTAGGGATTACACTTTCACTAGTGGACACTCTCAACATTGATCACATAACGGAACAGATAAATGCATACTCTACACTTTTGTTGGATGATGAACACATTGCGTAGGATTACACGAACCCTCAATGCCGGAGTTAACAAGCTCCACAATAATGCTCATATTTTAGTAACCTTTAGTGTAAGATAGATCAAAAGACTAGACCAAGTACTAACATAGCATGCACACTGTCACCTTCATGCATATGTAGGAGGAATAGATCACATCGATATTATCATAGCAATAGTTAACTTCGCAATCTACAAGAGATCATGATCATAGCATAAACCAAGTACTAACACGGTGCACACACTCGTCACCTTTGCACACGTGCAGGGAGGAATAAAACTACTTTAATAACACATCACTAGAGTAGCACATAGATAAATTGTGATACAAAACATATTGCAATCATAAAGAGATATAAATAAGCACCTCACTATGCCATTCAACATTGAGTAAGTATTCTGTGAAATATGGCCTAAGAGACCCACACGGTGCACACACTCGTCACCTTTACACACGTGGGACGAGGAGTCTCCGGAGATCACATAAGTAAAACTCACTTGACTAGCATAATGACATCTAGATTACAAGCATCATCATATGAATCTCAATCATGTAAGGCAGCTCATGAGATTATTGTATTGAAGCACATAGGAGAGAGATAAACCACATAGCTACCGGTACAGCCCCGAGCCTCGATGGAGAACTACTCCCTCCTCATGGGAGCAGCAGCGGTGATGAAGATGGCGGTGGAGATGGCAGCGGTGTCGATGGAGAAGCCTTCCGGGGCACTTCCCCGCTCCGGCAGGTGCCGGAACGAGACTCCTGTCCCCCGGATCTTGGCTTCGCGATGGCGGCGGCTCCGGGAAGGTTTCCGTGGTTTCGTCGAACGTCCCGAGGTTTTTAGGTCGGGGGCTTTATATAGGCGGAGAGGCGGCGCAGGAGGGCTTACGGGGGCCCACACCCTAGGGGCGCGCCCCCCCCTTGGCCGCGCCGGGTGTGGTGGCCCTGCCCCCTTCTCTCGGCGGTTCTCGTGTGTTCCGGATGCTTCCGGGTAAAATAGGAACCCGGGCGTTGATTTCGTCCGATTCCGAGAATATTTCGTTACTAGGATTTCGAAACCAAAAACAGCAGAAAACGAGAACCGGCACTTCGGCATCTTGTTAATAGGTTAGTTCCGTAAAATGCACGAATATGACATAAAGTGTGCATATAACATGTAGATAACATCAATAATGTGGCATGGAACACAAGAAATTATCGATACGTCGGAGACGTATCAGCATCCCCAAGCTTAGTTCTCGCTCGTCCCGAGCGGGTAAAACGATAACACGGATAATTTCGGAGTGACATGCCATCATAATCTTGATCATACTATTTGTAAAGCATATGTAGTGAATGCAGCGATCAAAACAATGTGTATGACATGAGTAAACAAGTGAATCATAAAGCAAAGACTTTTCATGAATAGCACTTCAAGACAAGCATCAATAAGTCTTGCATAAGAGTTAACTCATAAAGCAATAATTCAAAGTAAAGGTATTGAAGCAACACAAAAGAAGATTAAGTTTCAGCGGTTTCTTTCAACTTGTAACATGTATATCTCATGGATATTGTCAACATAGAGTAATATAATAAGTGCAATAAGCAAGTATGTAGGAATCAATGCACAGTTCACACAAGTGTTTGCTTCTTGAGGTGGAGAGAAATAGGTGAACCGACTCAACATTGAAAGTAAAAGAATGGTCCTCATAGAGGAAAAGCATCGATTGCTATATTTGTGCTAGAGCTTTGATTTTAAAAACATGAAACAATTTTGTCAACGGTAGTAATAAAGCATATGCATCATGTAAATTATATCTTATAAGTTGCAAGCCTCATGCATAGTGTACCAATAGTGCCCGCACCTTGTCCTAATTAGCTTGGACTACCTGGATTATCACCGCAATACATATGCTTTAACCAAGTTTCACAAAGGGGTACCTCTATGCCGCCTGTACAAAGGTCTAAGGAGAAAGCTCGCATTTGGATTTCTCGCTTTTGATTATTCTCAACTTAGGCATCCATACCGGGACAACATAGACAACAGATAATGGACTCCTCTTTTAATGCTTTAAGCATTTGACAACAATTAATTCTTTTCTCATTAGAGATTTGAGGATGTTTGTCCAAAACTGAAACTTCCACCATGGATCATGGCTTTAGTTAGCGGCCCAATGTTCTTCTCTCACAATATGCATGCTCAAACCATTCAACTCAGTGTAGATCGCCCTTACTTCAGACAAGACGAACATGCATAGCAACTCACATGAAATTCAACAATGCGTTGATGGCGTTCCCAGTGAACATGGTTATCGCACAACAAGCAACTTAATAAGAGATAAAGTGCATAATTACATATTCAATACCACAATAGTTTTTAAGCTATTTGTCCCATGAGCTATATATTGCAAAGGTGAATGATGGAATTTTAAAGGTAGCACTCAAGCAATTTACTTTGGAATGGCGGGAAAATACCATGTAGTATAGGTAGGTATGGTGGACACAAATGGCATAGTGGTTGGCTCAAGTATTTTGGATGCATGAGAAGTATTCCCTCTCGATACAAGGTTTAGGCTAGCAAGGCTTATTTGAAACAAACACAAGGATGAACCGGTGCAGCAAAACTCACATAAAAGACATATTGAAAACATTATAAGACTCTACACCGTCTTCCTTGTTGTTCAAACTCAATACTAGAAATTATCTAGACCTTAGAGAGACCAATTATGCAAACCAAATTTTAGCAAGCTCTATGTATTTCTTCATTAATAGGTGCAAAGCATATGATGCAAGAGCTTAAACATGAGCACAACAATTGCCAAGTATCACATTATCCAAGACATTGTAGCAATTTACTACATGTATCATTTTCCAATTCCAACCATATAACAATTTAACGAAGAGGAAACTTCGCCATGAATATTATGAGCTAAGAACACATGTGTTCATATGAACCAACGGAGCGTGTCTCTCTCCCACACAAGCATGATGTAATCCAATTTATTCAAACAAAAACAAAAACAAAAGCACACAGACGCTCCAAGTAAAGCACATAAGATGTGACCGAATAAAAATATAGTTTCAAGAGAAGGAACCTGATAATTTATCGATGAAGAAGGGGATGCCTTGGGCATCCCCAAGCTTAGACGCTTGAGTCTTCTTGATATATGCAGGGATGAACCACCGGGGCATCCCCAAGCTTAGACTTTTCACTCTTCTTGATCGTAGTATATCATCCTCCTCTCTTGACCCTTGAAAACTTCCTCCACACCAAACTCGAAACAACTCATTAGAGGGTTAGTGGACAATAAAAATTAACATGTTCAGAGGTGACACAATCATTCTTAACACTTCTGGACATTGCATAAAGCTACTGGACATTAATGGATCAAAGAAATTCATCCAACATAGCAAAAGAGGCAATGCGAAATAAAAGGCAGAATCTGTCAAAACAGAACAGTCCGTAAAGATGGATTTTATTAGGCCACCAGACTTGCTCAAATGAAAATGCTCAAATTGAATGAAAGTTGCGTACATATCTGAGGATCACTCACGTAAATTGGCATAATTTTCTGAGTTACCTACAGAGAATTAGACCCAGATTCGTGACAGCAAAGAAATCTGTTTCTGCGCAGTAATCCAAATCTAGTACTTACTTTACTATCAAAGACTTTACTTGGCACAACAAAACACAAAACTAAGATAAGGAGAGGTTGCTACAGTAGTAAACAACTTCCAAGACATAAATATAAAACATAGTACTGTAGCAAAATAACACATGGGTTATCTCCCAAGAAGTTCTTTCTTTTTAGCCATTAAGATGGGCTCAGCAGTTTTAATGATGCACTCGCAAGAAATAGTATTTGAAGCAAAAGAGAGCATCAAGAGGCAAATTCAAAACACATTTAAGTCTAACATGCTTCCTATGCATAGGAATCTTGTAAATAAACAAGTTCATGAAGAGCAAAGTAACAAGCATAGGAAGATAAAACAAATGTAGCTTCAAAAATTTCAGCACATAGAGAGGTGTTTTAGTAACATGAAAATTTCTACAACCATATTTTCCTCTCTCATAATAACTTTCAGTAGCATCATGAGCAAACTCAACAATATAACTATCACATAAAGCATTCTTATCATGAGTCTCATGCATAAAATTATTACTCTCCACATAGGCATAATCAATTTTATTAGTTGTAGTGGGAGCAAATTCAACAAAGTAGCTATCATTATTATTCTCATCAAGTGTAGGAGGCATAGTATAATCACAATAAAATTTACTCTCCATAGTAGGTTGTACCAAAAGACCACTATCATTATAATCATCAGAAATAGGAGGCAAAGTGTCATCAAAGAAAATTTTCTCCTCAATGCTTGGGGGACTAAAAAGATCATGAAAACCAGCTTCCCCAAGCTTAGAACTTTCTATATCATTATCAACAATGGTGTTCAAAGCGTTCATACTAATATTACTACCAAGCATGCAAATAAGATTTCATAGGTTTTTTAATTTTCGCATCAAACAATCCATGTTTTAAATCAGGAAATAGAATAAGAAGCTCACTCTTGTACATTATGCCAAACTAGTGTAAACAAGAAACAACAAGATGCAATTGCAGGATCTAAAGGAAATAGCTTTGAGCACACACACAACGGCGCCAGAAAAATACTTTACCTGAGACCGTAGTATGAGTGCCTTTTACCTTTCCTCCCCGGCAACGGCGCCGGAAAAGTGCTTGATGTCTACGGGAGCTTCTATTCTTGTAGACAGTGTTGGGCCTCCAAGAGCGAGAGGTTTGTAGAACAGCAGCAAGTTTCCCTTAAGTGGATCACCCAAGGTTTATCGATCTCGGGGAGGAAGAGGTCAAAGATATCCCTCTCATGCAACCCCGCAACCACAAAGCAAGAAGTCTCTTGTGTCCCCAACACACCTAATAGGTGCACTAGTTCGGCGAAGAGATAGTGAAATACAGGTGGTATGAATAAGTAGTAGCAACGGCACCGGAAAAGTGCTCGCCGGGACGAGTAAACAAGCGGTAGTAACGCAGCAGCAGTAGTAACGCAGTAGAAACGAGTAAACAAGCAGCGATAGCGATATTTAGGAACAAGGCCTAGGGATTACACTTTCACTAGTGGACACTCTCAACATTGATCACATAACGAATGAGATAAATGCATACTCTACACTTTTGTTGGATGATGAACACATTGCGTAGGATTACACGAACCCTCAATGCCGGAGTTAACAAGCTCCACAATAATGCTCATATTTTAGTAACCTTTAGTGTAAGATAGATCAAAAGACTAGACCAAGTACTAACATAGCATGCACACTGTCACCTTCATGCATATGTAGGAGGAATAGATCACATCGATATTATCATAGCAATAGTTAACTTCGCAATCTACAAGAGATCATGATCATAGCATAAACCAAGTACTAACACGGTGCACACACTTGTCACCTTTGCACACGTGCGAGGAGGAATAAAACTACTTTAATAACACATCACTAGAGTAGCATATAGATAAATTGTGATACAAAACATATTGCAATCATAAAGAGATATAAATAAGCACCTCACTATGCCATTCAACATTGAGTAATATTCTGTGAAATATGGCCTAAGAGACCCACACGGTGCACACACTGTCACCTTTACACACGTGGGACGAGGAGTCTCCGGAGATCACATAAGTAAAACTCACTTGACTAGCATAATGACATCTAGATTACAAGCATCATCATATGAATCTCAATCATGTAAGGCAGCTCATGAGATTATTGTATTGAAGCACATAGGAGAGAGATGAACCACATAGCTACCGGTACAGCCCCGAGCCTCGATGGAGAACTACTCCCTCCTCGTGGGAGCCGCGAGCGGTGATGAAGATGGCGGTGGAGATGGCAGCGGTGTCGATGGAGAAGCCTTCCGGGGGCACTTCCCCGCTCCGGCAGGGTGCCGGAACGGAGACTCTCGTCCCCCGGATCTTGGCTTCGCGATGGCGGCGGCTCCGGGAAGGTTTCCGTGGTTTTCGTCGAACGCCCCGAGGTTTTTAGGTCGGGGGCTTTATATAGGCGGAGAGGCGGCGCAGGAGGGCTTCGGGGGGCCCACACCCTAGGGGGCGCCCCCCCTTGGCCGCGCCGGGTGTGGTGTGGTGGCCCTGCCCCCTTCTCCGGCGGTTCTCGTGTGTTCCGGATGCTTCCGGTAAAATAGGAACCCGGGCGTTGATTTCGTCCGATTCCGAGAATATTTCGTTACTAGGATTTCTGAAACCAAAAACAGCAGAAAACAGGAACTGGCACTTCGGCATCTTGTTAATAGGTTAGTTCCATAAAATGCACGAATATGACATAAAGTGTGCATATAACATGTAGATAACATCAATAATGTGGCATGGAACACAAGAAATTATCGATACGTCGGAGACGTATCACCTGGGTCGCCCAACTTCTTTGGAACTTTGCCATTGAAAGAGTAATTAGCAAGCATAGTGGAAATTTCCTCATTGGGGATTTTCCTTTTGTTAGTAACAATATCTTTCATATACTTTGAATAAGGAGGCAATTTAATAGCATCAGTCAAAGGGATTTGCAAGAATAAAGGTTTATCCAATCACAAAATTTATTATAGTGTTCTTCTTCCTTTGATTTTAGTTTCTTAGCAGGAAAAGGCATTTGCTTTTGAACCCAAGGTTCTCTTTCATTACCATGTTTCTCAGCAATAAAATCTTGTTTAGCGTACTTTTTATTTTTAGCATGCTTTTCAGGTTCTTCTTCAACCTCTTCTTTATCAGGAGTATCATTCTTATCATTATCTTTATCATGTTCATTACCACTTTCAGTTTCAGCATCAGAAATAGAAATACTATTAGGATCATTAACAGGTTCAGAGGATTCTACAACATTCTTATGTTTCTTTTTCTTTTTCTTAGATGGAGCACTAGTTTTAGTTCGTTGAGAATCTTGTTCAACTCTTTTGGGATGTCCCTCAGGATATAGAGGATCCTGAGTAGAAACACCACCTCTAGTTGTTACTTCATAAGCATGTTTTTCTTTAGCATTATTTCCCAACAAGTCATTTTGCACTTTAGTGAGTTGATCAATTTGAGTTTGAACCATATGAAAATGTTTAACAAGCATCTTAACATCATTGGAGGTTCTCTCCACAATATCATGCAATTCACTAATAGCTTGAGAATTTTCCATTAGATGATTCTCTACTCTCATATTAAAATTTTCTTGCTTAACAATATAATTATCAAACTCATCTAAGCATTGCGCAGGAGGTTTTGAATACGGAATATCTTCCCTAGTAAAGCGCTGAAGAGAATTTACCTCAATCATGGATGAAGGGGGAATTATCTCACATATATCTTCTATGGGAGGAAGATTCTTCACATCTTCAGATTTAATACCTTTCTCCTTGAGAGACTTCTTGGCTTCCCTCATATCTTCATCATTCAATTTAATTAAACCCCTCTTCTTCAATATTGGCGTTGGAGTTGGTTCAGGCGTAGTCCAATCATCATGATTCCGGCCTATTTTAGCCAATAATTCTTCAGCGTCGTCTGGAGTTCTTTTCCTGAAAACACAACCAGCACAACTATCCAGGTATGCACTAGACTCAATGGTTAGTCCACTATAAAATATATCAAGTAAATCATGTTTTTCCAAATCATGGTCAGGCCGAGCTCTAATAAGAGAGCAAAATCTCGCCCAAGCCTCAGGCAATTTCTCTCCATCTTCCTGGTCAAAATTATAAATTCTCTGCAAAGCAATATGTTGAGCACTAGCAGGAAAGTATTTCCGGAAGAAAACATCAAGCAATTCTTTTGGACTTTTAATAGAATTAGGTGGCAAACTATTATACCAAGTTTTAGCGTCATCCTTTAATGAGAATGGAAAGATTTTAGCAAGAAAGTAAGTACGCTTCTTAGCATCATCAGAAAACACGCTACTCAGAGTAGATAACTCAATCATGTGTTCAACAACACTTTCTTTTTCAGTACCACAAAAGGGTGTTTTCTCAACAATAGCTATATGAGATAGATCAAGAGAAAAATCATAATGTTTATCCTTAATGTTTACAGGAGATGTGGCAAATTTAGGATCAGGAGACAGTTTATATCTAACAGCATGTTCCGCAAGCAACTTCTTAATTTTTCTTGCATCAGTAGTAGCATTGCATTTTTCAATAAAATCATCATCAAGTTCCACATAATCTTCATCAAGATCATCACTAGAGTATTCAACAGACTCAGGTGAATTAACAAGTGTAACAGCATTTTCATTAGGAGTTTCAGTATTTTCAATTTGTCTAGACCTAGCAATTGTAGCATCTAGAGAAGATCCTAACGAACCATCATTATCAAGCACAGTAGAAGCATCATCACAATTATAAGAGGAATTTTCAGATTCAGCAGAAGTACCAACATTTGAAGCTTGTGGTGGTGAAACAAGTTTACTTATCACAGATGGTGAATCAAGAGCAGCAGAGGTACTCAGAGTTGTACCTTTTCTTGTAGTGGATGGTAATATGGCGACCTTAGTATCGCGAGGTTTACCCATGATGGAGAATTTGCAGCGAACAATATCAATCCAAGTGAACTTCCAAATAAAGCTATGCTCCCCGGCAACGGCGCCGTGAAAATAGTCTTGATGACCCACAAGTATAGGGGATCGCAACAAGTCTTCGCGGGAAGTAAAACCCAATTTATTGATTCGACACAAGGGGAGACAAAGAATACTTGAAAGCCTTAACAGCGGAGTTGTCAATTCAGCTGCACTCGGAAACAGACTTACTCGCAAGAGTTTATCAGTAAGTAACAGTTTTATAGTAGTAGCAGTAGTAAAATAACAAGCAGCAGAGTAACAAAGACAGCAAGTAGTGATTATAGTAAACAAGCAGGATTAAAATACCGTAGGCACGGGGACGGATAACGGGCGTTGCATGGATGAGAGAAACTCATGTAACAATCAAGCAGGGCATTTGCAGATAATAATAAAACGGTGTCTAAGTACAAAGCAATCAATAGGCATGTGTTCCAATTATAGTCGTATGTGCTCGCAATGAGAAACTTGCACAACATCTTTTGTCCTACCACCGTAGGTGGCAGCCGGGCCTCAAGGGAATCTATCGGATATTAAGGTACTCCTTTTAATAGAGTACCGGAGCAAAGCATTAACACTCTGTGAACACATGTGATCCTCACATCACTACCATCCCCTCCGGTTGTCCCGATTTCGTCACTTCGGGGCCATTGGTTCCGGACAGTGACATGTGTATACAACTTGCAGGTAAGACCATAAACAATGAATATCATGATGAAATAATAACATGTTCAGATCTGAGATCATGGCACTCGGGCCCTAGTGACAAGCATTAAGCATAACAAGTTGCAACAATATCATCAAAGTACCAATTACTGGACACTAGGCACTATGCCCTAACAATCTTACACTATTACATGACCAATCTCATCCAATCCCTACCATCCCCTTCAGCCTAGAGCGGGGGAATTACTCACACATGGATGGGGGAAACATGGCTGGTCGATGAAGAGGCGTCGGTGGTGATGATGGCGATGATCTCCTCCAATTCCCCGTCCCGGCGGAGTGCCAGAACGGAGACTTCTGGCTCCCGAGACGGAGTTTCGCGATGTGGCGGCGTTCTGGAGGGTTTCTGGCGACTTCGACTTCTCCCCGTGCGTTTTTAGGTCGAGGCCGATAAGTAGTCCAAAGGAGGGCGTCGGAGGCCGGCCGAGGGGCCACACCATAGGGCCGCGCGGCCCCCCTAGGCCGCGCCGCCTTATGGTGTGGGGCCCTCGGGCCTCCACTTGATTTGTCCTTCTCGGCTCCGTCGCATTCTGGGAAAATAGGGCCTTTTGTCAAAATCCCGAGGTTTTTCCTGAAAGTTGGATTTCTGCACAAAAACGAGACACCAGAACTGTTCTGCTGAAAACAGCGTTAGTCCGTGTTAGTTGCATCCAAAATACACAAATTAGAGGCAAAACAATAGCAAAAGTGTTCGGGAAAGTAGATACGTTTTGGACGTATCAGGGGATGGCCGCGCCTTTGATTTTGTTTAAGGGCTGCTCGCCTTACTAAAGTACCAAAGGCTTTCACGGCTGACACCCCTACCTTAGAATCTAAGCCCTTTCAAGCGCTAGTAGTTGTAGCTGTGGGTAAGGCTTTCGTTCAACTCGCTCCGGGTTCCGATCTTGACCCCCAGACAGTACAAAGTACACCTCTTCCGTAGAGGCAAGCTGGTAGTAGCCTAACCTTTTAGAGAAGTTGCCTTTCTTCTCAAAATATTTGTCCCTCCATAGGATCCAAACAAACACATAGGAAGCTTCAAGGTCATATTGCAAAATTTGGAATAGGTGCTGATGGTTCGTGAAAACGACCGCATTATCTCTATATAAACCAGGAAATTTAATTAGTTACAATATGTAGTGAATATCTTCTAGACACATTAATAAGTGCTAATCAATGCTAAGATGTGAAAATCCTCTTCCTTATTTGTTTTGTGCAAAAAATGGTAGTAAATAGGAGAAAATCAAGGACATTTAATGAAGAATCGCATGATGGAATCATCACCAAGTCAACTAGGGCCGAGAGATGATTCACAAAAGAATTAACGACCATTGGTATTGTTAGGGCCTCCCGTACAGCCTGACCATACCATGAGTCGGTGGCTCCGCCTCGTCAAACCCAGTACAAAACGTGATGCAGCTCGACCTACGGTCTTCGCTTCATCATGTGCGTCAACGACAAGAACCACACTCAAGACCGAGGTCACGGAGACATGGAAGAAGGAAGGAGAGACGCCAGGAAGGCCGGCAAAGCTGCTCAGATGACCGGCACTGCCACCCCGGGGCCGGCACTGCCGCCCTGCCACGATGCCTGAGGAAGACGGCACTGCCACCCCCACTACGAAGCCTCACAAGCTGAACCGTTTGATACCACACGTATGGTTGTGATGTATCTTTGCTTTCCCTAAACTGCCCCTCCTTAGTGGCTCCCTATATATAGGCTCCTACCTCCCCCTTTATTAGTTAGGTCATAACTTGAGATATAATTTGGTTTATGCCTCCACCATCCCTTTGGAATTAGGGAAACCCCCTCCTCTCTTAGACATCAATTTTAGAGTTGTATCAAGGCACTCCTTATATGGCACTCCTTATATGATTTATTTTTCGCACATGTGATTCTACCACCGGTCTCTCACACATGTGACTCTATAGATCGTATACCGGTCTTTCTCTCGGGGATTCAACCTCGTGTCTTTCCCTCGAGAGATTCTATCGTGATAGTGGCTCGGGCTATCGGGAGTAAACCGGAGTTGTATCGGGTTGCGTTGCGTGTGTTCATCGTATTCTTCGTCGTGTTCTTGGTGTTCATCCCTCTTCCCATCTTTTTCTTGGTCAATTCGTGAGATCGGGCCACAAATCGAGGCTTAAGACCCTCGTCAAAACGTGAAGGGAACCTTCTCCTCTAGCTCTCTTGCTTTGATCTTGCTATCAAGTCTCTCTCTACTATGTCTAGGTGAGCTTTCAATCTAAGTCTGGAGTGTGAGTTGTGATCCTATGGGATGTGAGAGCTCAACTATTTAGAGGTTGAGCTGTGTGATGTGATGGTGACATGTGTGCCATGCAATTGGTGACTCACTACTTGAAACCGCCTCTATGTTGGTTTATGTTCTATGTGGAATGTATACGGTGGTCAATTGACTCAGGACTTGAAATTCTAGTTTGGTTGATTGGTTTCCTGTCCTTATGCCAATTTGAACATCGCCAATGTGTAAATTGAGAAATGATTTAAAAGATGGCTTAAGTTGATTATTTTGGAAAAATGTCCGCTGATTTGATGTGGTTCCGAGATGGTCTTGCTAGCTTTTTATGCTAGCATAGACTTTTATTTTGAAAATCACAGGCTACCATCACTTCTGATACATCACTCAAGGATACAACTTACATAATATAGAAAAATGAACACTTTATGTCATACGTCCAACAGACTATTTTTGATACGTCATTGGAACACATATTTGACACTGATCTTTTGTTGGATGAAACTAGATATCTAAAGATGCTCGATCCTCGTTTGATAATAGAAGATGCCCGAGTCCACCTTTCCAACTGCTCTTAGTTCGTCCGAAAAAAGAGCTCTACATGTACTGACAATCAATCAACTTACTGAATGATAGAAAAGAATAACAGCCAACTCATTGTCGAATTGTTTGCTCTTATCTGAACGATTTTACATTTTAGCCAATGACGGAGCATGCGATACAGTTAAGCGATCAGCATTCCCTGTTTTGATCAACATCCAGTTGTGCCGTCGTTTTGTTCATTCTTCATGCCCTGTTTCACAACACACTACAATTATGTATGCATCTGAGACTTCATTTGTAGGTGAAAAAGCTTTTTCTCGGTTGCCTGAGAAGTAGCAAATCGGGATACTCCACAAGACTCTAGAACGGTAGTAATTGCATACCATCAGTGACGGGAGTCTGTTTTTGTTCATCAGTGGCAAGGATCCCCGGCCATTTGAATATTTTCTCACCCGTGAGGACAAAATTCCCACTAAGAAGCAGAGGAGACAATTATTATGTTGTTCCTTGAAAATCTGAGGCAAGGTGGTAAAGTCTACATCAACGATTTGGACTTCAGATAAGTGTGGATCATTAGTGTTACAGAAAACTTCAGGGCTTGCATGCATGGGGTACAAGCATCACTGGAAGAGTTACTGCCAATGATTACTGTCAAATTGATCTTCCAAGTGGTAAAACTGCAAAGCCCGAGGATGAACTAGCAACCCATCTGCCAACTGTATGATTAATGTGCTCGTGCAATTTCTGGTTCCCGTCGTCAATGTACATTTTTTCGAGAACCATGGCATTCTCCGCGAAAAACTTGACCAGTTGCACACCAAAAATGTCGGTCTTCTCCCTCCGAAACCGCAAGCTCACGGATCTCAGGCTACTCTGGAGGCAGGCGAAGGATTCCCCACTCAAACCGTGGATATGATCACATACCTCGTAGGTGATCATAGGGTTCTTTCGTCCGTGACGCGAGAAGAATTGATCGACTGATTTAGCGAAATCCAGCTGATCTTTTACTCTGTAGGCGTCTACATAGCGATGATGTTTCTCCAATGTCGTGCTCAGACTAAGCCGGAGTTCGCTAATCACAGGGCAGCAACGGAGGATGTAGGCGATCGCCTCCCCGGCGGCCTTGCTCTGTCCGGACATATACTGCACCTCCAGCTCGAGGCGCTCGAGATTGTGGAAGAGTACCATGTTGCTGCCAGGGAGTTGAACCTTCTTCGTCTCGCTACCGCTGACGTGTTCGATGTCGCTCAATTTCAGCTTCAAGACCCTGGTGTTGCTGAATGTTTCAACACATTGCCACAAGGAGGCCCATATTTGGTCATGTGTGGCGGCGCACGGATCATGGCAGAAGTCTATGTCCAATCGTGTGAGGCTCGTGGCTTGTGATTTCAACGCCACCGGGCAGTTTAAATTCGGCTTGTATCTGAACCAACGCAGCATCGGCGCGTCCAGATTTACGCCGGTCGTTTCTTCTCCATGTAGACGGTCCATCCAGGTGCAATCCGACAGCACGAGGGCGGTGACGGACGGGCAGCGGAGTGTTGCCGGCGGCGGTGAGCTATTATAGTCTACAGCTGCAGCTGGAATGTCGTACTCGGAATAGATGCATACGGAGTGCAGGTCCAGGACGGCGAGCTGCGGCGTTGAGTCGATGACGCGCTGGAGACCCTGGAGCTGCACGTCATAGCAGAAGTGGATCCGCAGCTCCTCCAGCCGCGGGAACGCGACGGGGACGCTGAGCGGAGGGATCTTGAGGTATCTACAGCCGGAGATGCGCAGCACACGGAGATTCTCGGACGGCAGCGACGGGACGGTGAGGTCGTAATACACACCATCGGGGCGACCTTCGAGGCGGGCGTCGATGCAGAGCTCCTCGACGGAGCGGGCGGCCACGTGCGTGAGCACTGTGTCGACAATGTCTTTGATGTCGTCGCCGTGCCGCAGGAATAGCCGGATGTTGTCGCGGTGGTTGCCTTCCACGCGGAAGATGAGCTTCCTGAGGGGCCAACGGCGGCCATGGGCAGCGAGAGCCGCGTCGGCGTCGCGCACAAAGGCGGGTCGCTTGCGATACAGCAGACCGCGGTAGGAGCGTGTGTCAAGGTTGACGGCGCCCGACGACAACCACTGCGTGCGCCACCGCCGCGCGAGCGCGCTGGTGGACGCAGCCTGATACGGGGCGACCTTCGGTCTCCACCGCATCATGTGCGTCAACATCTACACGTCACGCAAAGGTGAATCTTCTCCTTTATGCGTTCCTACAAATGTCTCTCCTGAATGATATGCTACTTCATCCTACGTCATATGACCATGATAGGTATGCATCGCCGAGTATGGAGGAAGTGGATGACGCCATGGAGGCTCGAGGACTCAAGGTCAACGTCAAGGTCATGGGAAGCATGAAAGAGATCGTCAAGGAGAAGGGGACGCGCCGCGAAGGCCAGCATCGCCGTTCGAGACGACCGGCACCGCCGCCCATCTCCACCGGCACTCGCCGCCCTACCACTACACCCGAGGATGATGGCCCTGTCGCCCTACCTGCGCCGGCACTACCGCCCCACTGCAAAGAGCATCAAATCTGAACCCTTTATCCCTTTGTATGCCTAAACTACCCCTCCTTTGGTGGCTCCCTATATATAGGCTCCCACCTCCCCCTTCATTAGGAAAGGAATGAACTTGAGAGAATTAGGCTCATGCCTCCACCATCCCTTTGGGATTAGGGAAACCCCCTCCTTAGATTATCCAAATCTATTGTACAAGGCACTCCTTATATGATTAGTCTCTCACACCGGTCTCTCACTCGTGTGATTCCACCGATCGTATACCGATCTTCCTCTCGGGGATTCTACCGCGTGTCTCTCCCTTGAGAGATTCTATCGGGATAGTGGTTCGGGCTATCGGGAGTAAACCGGAATTGTATCGGGTTGTGTTGCGTGCGTTTGCGTGTGTTCATCGTGTTCTTCGCCGTGTTCTTCGTGTTCTTCCTCTCCCCCGCCTTTCCCTCGGTCAATTCGTGAGATCGGGCAACCCACGTGGCCTTAGACCGCATCATATGGTACCAGAGCAAAGGTTGCCACGAATTTGACCCACCAATTTCGCCAATTTTCGCCCAAAAATTTTCCCAAAAAATTGTCCCAAAAAATAGCTCGAAATTTGATCTGCGAATTTGTTGCGTTTTTTGTGGTTTTGGTCCACAGATCTGTTGTTATTGTGGTTGATCTATGTTTTCCTAAATTTTCTAGACCTAATTCTTTCTATTCTGCTTGGAATCGATGGATTTCTGAGCCGTTTTCGTGCTGTTCGTAGCTGTGTTCTTGAGGAACAGCTTCGTTCCGTTTCGGTCAACCACCCGAGCCGCCTGGCCCCGCCCCTGCCACGACGCGCCCGCGCGCCACCGGCCAACTCCATCCACGCGCCGCTCCGCTCAACCACCCGCAGCCAGGCCTCCGCTCGCCCGCTCGATCCGCCCTGCTCCCGCTCAGCATCCGCGCCGCCTGGCTCCACCACCATCTGCTCGCCGGCCACCACGCACGCAGCGCGCGCCCGAGCCTGGCCCGCCCGTCCCCACGCGCAAGCCACGGCTAGCCCAGCTCTCGCACAGGCCCCTCAAGCTAACGCCCCCGCGCGCAGCTGACCACCACTCCACTTGCCGCAGAGCCGCCGCCGGCCCCGCTCGATTCGCCTCTCCCTGCAGCCTGCATACGCGCTCGCCAGGCCAGCTCGCCGCACAGCGCATCGCCATGCTCCGTTCTGGCTCGGCCCCAGCATCCACGCGCGGAACCACCTCACCTTCATGCTCCCGCGCGCGCATCCTCTCGCCTAGCAGGCCTCAAGATTGATTCTGCTCTCAATTTGGCTCGATTCTGTGCACGATTCTTCAAGAAAATTTCTTTGACCGGTACCTCCACCCTCTGGCCGGAGCCTCCACACAATATCTGGCCGGAGCCTCCGCCAGCGCTACCGCCCGTACTACCGCTCAGCCTATTTGCTCTCAGTATACTTACGGTATATGCTGCGCATTTAACCGGTACCTCTTCCGGTACCTTCGCCGGTACTACCGGTGAGACAAAAGTCTGTCCAGTTTTTGACCCAAATTTCACACACTTTTGACATCCTTTTTTCCCCAAATTTTGACAATCCGGAGCCCGTTTGACTCCAAATTTTAACAGCATCCCCCAAATACTCCACATATCCCATCTCTAATTTTTGACGATTTTTGGAGCCCAACTTTTGACCGCTGTTTTGACCCAACTTTTCGGGCATTGGCTTAATTTGCTCGGTTTCCGATTTGGAGTGCATCGGTTGTCTATTTCGCTTCCGCGCCTACATCAACACCGCGACGACATCGTTGGCACCCCGGATTCCGGCGCAACTTCGCCACCATCATCGACACCACCACTTCGCCATCGCAAGTTCGTGTGCTTGACACCGCCTAACCTTTTCACTAGGTATAACTTGCCCCCTTACCCCTTGTAGCCCCGTTTCTTTCTTTGTGTACCTATCCCATTGAGAGTGGCTTTCCGAGCGTTGCGAAGCATTGCACAAGTGTCACGACCGTGAGAGGGTGTGTGTGCGTTGTGTTGAGCAAAGCTCCGAAGCAAGCTCGGTGAGAAAGATACACAAAAGAAGAAAAAGTGTGACATATACATAGAGAAAAAGAAAGCTTCTAAGCATAGAAAAAAAAAGTGAAAAAAAAAGAAAAAAAAATATAAAAAAAGAGTGTGTGTGCCACCGACGCAAAAGAGTGCAAAGCTTGTGAGCACTAAGAGAGAAACGAGAAGAGTGACATCTTGTGCAAATCTAGTTGCTTCTCTCATATGCAACCAAGCTACATCTCTCTTGTGTTGGCGTGACACCGAGCTTATAGTCTTCGTTAGGACCATATTGTTACTTAGCTCACTTCCTTGGTCGCGCTAACCCCATTGTTCTCCGTTGTGTGTGTTTCCGTGTTTCCTTGACATAGATCACCACTTTTGACATTTGACTTTGGATCTTACCCACATTTGACAATAGACTTTTCCGTTGATCTTTTTCGTTTGCTATCCACCCTTACCCACCACATATAGAGTTCTTAGCCTTTTGCGTGTGCTTTGAGTGTGTGTGTGAGTAACCCCGATACATTTTGGCTTTGCTCTTGACTTGAACCATTTTTCCGATACTTTCTTGAAAGGTGGGATACTTGTGTAGCTTTCCTTCCACCACATACACATACACCTTACCTAGTGAGTGATATACAATATGACCCCACAAGAACAAGCCGAAATGAGAGCATACTTTGCCGAACTAGAAGCTCG
Source organism: Lolium rigidum (assembly GCF_022539505.1). Classification (NCBI taxonomy): domain Eukaryota; kingdom Viridiplantae; phylum Streptophyta; class Magnoliopsida; order Poales; family Poaceae; genus Lolium; species Lolium rigidum. Next base: position 224,571,620 of record NC_061510.1, on the reverse strand, counting down.
AGAAGCCAAGATGACCTCCCAAGATAAAGCCGAGTGCGACGCATACTTCAAACACCTTGAGAGCAAGAGTGACACACCCCATGAGTTGAGTGAGGACACTTTGATTTCTAACAACTTAACCTCTACTCCTCTTGTGTTGTCTTCCTCTTTGCTAGATTGCTCGGACATCGACGACGCCATTGCCATGGAGATGAGGGACTCCACTATATGTGAGATGAGCGACTCCACTATATGTGAGATGAGTGAATCCACTATACATGAGCTTGAGTGCCTCCACCTTGAGGACATGAGTGATACACCGAGTGAGATGAGAGTGGTAGTTGATAGGTCATGTGAGGCCATTTCGATTTCTCACAACTTACCATCTACCTCTAGTGTGTTCTCTTATGTTTCCTTAGATTCCATGGATGACGAGACGCCGATCATGGAGAAGATGTACATGGTGCATGAAGACGATGATATCACACCATGCTTGCTTGAAGATGAACATGGAGACCACATGGAGCCTACCACTCCCACAACACCTACCTCATATGAGCGGGACTACAAAGGTACGTATATGGGTGTTGATGATGCCATGATCCCACTAGTGGACATGATGATTTGTGAGTGCTTGCATGAGTTGGATGATACAATTGCTATGTCATATGCTTCTTTCACTCTCCCTTGTGATACTTGTGCCAACATTGTTGATCATGTGGAATTAGTTGCTTATGATAATATGTCCATGCCATGCTATGAGAGTTTCACTTTCTCTCCTATTGCTTGCAATATGTCGAACAATTGCTCTTTCCCATGTATTGCTTGCAATGAAAATGATAATGCTTGTGTTGTGACAATCTTGATGAACCATTGCTCTTTCCCTAGGTTGGTCAACAACAACAATGAAATTTTGAACATGTTTTGTGCTACATGCTTGCAATATTCTCCCATTAATGCAACCAAAATGATGAACAATTTCTCTTTCCAATGCTTGGCTTGCAATAGTGTTAATATGCTTGTAAATGAGATTGCCCCCATAGCTCTCTCAAATTTTGGAGACTTTGCATATATCCATGTTGAGCATGTTCCCATGTTTACCCCGCATATTCACCATATCTATTATGATGCATTTCTTAACGCTAATGGTGATGTGCAAAAGAAATGGAACATCATGATGGATGATGTGTTCATATACCATGCACACACGTTGTTCTTGTTGTCTAACATGTGTGTAGGTACCCAAAATCCAATGTCAACCTCGATTGAGCACGAGTTGACAAAAAGAGCTCTTGAGAGCATGATACAAGTGAGCTCCAATGAGTGGTTTCGCTCACACATTTCGACTACACAAGATCTCTCAATGAGAGCAAAACGACACTTCGATAAGGTGACCTCCTTCAACTTGCGCTCTCTTGCTATACCCATGGAACTTCGGCTACTCTTTGAGTGTTGCGTTGCTTGTCTTGTGCTATTGATAGGGTTCATGATAAGTGATGCCACATTCAAGAGTTGTTGTCATCTCCCACCTCTACCCGGTCATGATGAGTTATCGTCGAGGACGACTCTTTTCAAGTGGGGGAGATGATACGGGGCGACCTTCGGTCTCCACCGCATCATGTGCGTCAACATCTACACGTCACGCAAAGGTGAATCTTCTCCTTTATGCGTTCCTACAAATGTCTCTCCTGAATGGTATGCTACTTCATCCTACGTCATATGACCATGATAGGTATGCATCGCCGAGTATGGAGGAAGTGGATGACGCCATGGAGGCTCGAGGACTCAAGGTCAACGTCAAGGTCATGGGAAGCATGGAAGAGATCGTCAAGGAGAAGGGGACGCGCCGCGAAGGCCGGCACTGCCGTTCAGGACGACCGCACCGCCGCCCATCTCCACCGGCACCGCCGCCCTACCACTACACCCGAGGATGATGGCCACTGTCGCCCTACCTGCGCCGGCACTACCGCCCCACCGCAAAGAGCATCAAATCTGAACCCTTTATCCCTTTGTATGCCTAAACTACCCCTCCTTTGGTGGCTCCCTATATATAGGCTCCCACTCCCCCTTCATTAGGAAAGGAATGAACTTGAGAGAATTAGGCTCATGCCTCCACCATCCCTTTGGGATTAGGGAAACCCCCTCCTTAGATTATCCAAATCTATTGTACAAGGCACTCCTTATATGATTAGTCTCTCACACTTGTGATTCTACCACCGGTCTCTCACTCGTGTGATTCCACCGATCGTATACCGATCTTCCTCTCGGGGATTCTACCGCGTGTCTCTCCCTTGAGAGATTCTATCGGGATAGTGGTTCGGGCTATCGGGAGTAAACCGGAATTGTATCGGGTTGTGTTGCGTGCGTTTGCGTGTGTTCATCGTGTTCTTCGCCGTGTTCTTCGTGTTCTTCCTCTCCCCCGCCTTTCCCTCGGTCAATTCGTGAGATCGGGCAACCCACGTGGCCTTAGACCGCATCACAGCCTCCTTGGCAGGCGCAAAGTACAGGATATGTTGCAGAAGATCGTCGGGAAGGTGGGAGATGCGGTCGTCGCCGGCCATCGCGCGCCGATCGAGATGGAGACGCCGTGAAGGGAAAGACGTGGATCAGATCTGCACGTCTTTAGTGTAGGGTTTCCTTTCCTCCATGGATCGGGTTAACTACGTACGCACCAAGTGTCAGGTTGGGTAGGCCCAAACCTACAAGGAAAACTCTTATCAACAAGCAGCTGATGCATCAGCTGGTTCTGCTGAAATAAATGGACTAAATCATTTGGCCCATGTAGTATTTGAGCTTTGCCATAAATCTCAAAGCCCACATAGTGGCAGCCTTGTGAGTTTGCGTCCAAGTTGATGACAGCTCACTAGGGAGTGGCAAAAGGTCGGAAGTTTAGTCCCACATGGAAAGTTGGGAGGAAGTTAGACCACCTTATAAGGTGGGGTTGTTCCACAACTAGTAAGTGAGTAAGAATAGGAGTGGTACACACGCACTCCTCCTCCTCCTCCTCGCTCGTCTCGACACGACGCGCGCCGTGCTCGTGATGAGTGGATTGAGCCTCGAACCGAGACTAACCGTGGGCTATCTGTAACCGACTCGAACATGCGCGCGACGTGGGCGCCTTCCGTCCAAGTCGGGAGGTGCTGCCTACCGTCGTTCCCATCATCAACAACGTTGCCATCAACAACGTTTCATGTTGCTTAATGCATCTAGTATGTTCAAGTTTCACATGTTAGTAGTTATTGTCGTCATGCTTAATATTCTGGAATTAATCATGAAAATTGTGCCTAATTATCCAACAGGTTCGACCTCTCGCGCGCGTCGCGGGTCGCACCACGCGTCCACCACGCACACTCCCGCCGGGCGCCGGCGCTCTGGCTGCCCCGCCCGATAGGCCTAGCGCTCTTGCCATCGCCGCGAGCTCGCGCCCCGGCCACCGAATCCCCATTGCCGCTGCACGCTCCCGCCACCGCGAGCTCTTGCCCCAGCCGCCGCCGCTACAGTTCCAACCACGCGCTACCGCCGCATGCTCCTCCTATCGCCGGCCGCCATGGCCGTGGGTGCTCCCCTGCCGCCAGCGAATTCATTGCCGACAACCTCAAGTCGGGTGTGCGGTGTCTCCATGGATATGATGTCCACGAGGGGATTGGGTAGAGAACCTCCGGCGTGGCGGATTGGTAGAGGGTACGGTTGTCTTTGGTTGAACTCCGGCGCGGAGGATTTGTCGCCGGCGAGCTCGAATCGGACATGGTGTTGCTGCCTTGGTCGTTGAAGGAGGGCAAGTTTTGGGAATTTATCGTTCTTACATACTTGTTGCGATTTGTTACATATGAGCATCATTTTCGTTGGATAAATATGAGCAAAGCTGTACAATAATTTTTGTCTATATGATACGGACAAATTGCATCAATGTTACACGCGTGTTTCTGTAAAGTTAGATGAGTTAGGCAAACTTATTGGATATACTGCATAGAAATGATGCAAAGTGATTTAACATTTTTTCGAAAATGGTACATACGCTGAGTAAAATATTACATTCGAGATTATTTTGTATCATTTGGCGACTTTTTGTGCACCATAATTTTTGGATGGCCACTGCTTCCATACACCCCCAAACTCACAATCACATAAACGTACCGAGCCGAGCTGATCTGATTATTTTTTGTAAGCCAATTCGGCTCGGCTCAAGAGCCGCGGACAAGGTAACCAACTGGGCTGCGGAAGGTTGTTCGGATTAGCTGAGTCGATGGCTGGAAAAAAATAAGCAAATATGTGGTTGAAGGGATTCGAACCTGCATCTTCCAGGCAAGAGACAAGGATAAGCCACCGAGCCACATATCAATTTGTGATTGGAGCATAATGAGAGCTTATAGACATTTAGCAGGAGACGTTAATTGAATTTCCGACGGAAAGCTTCATACTACGCGACGGCGACAAAGATTTCAACCGTTTTTAACCCTAAAATTTAGGACAAGATTATTCAAAACTAATTCTAAAAAATTACCAACATGAAATTGAAATACTGGTGTGTGCGTCGGGGTGTTGGGTGTGGAGCAATGTGCGATCATATGATGGCTGAAGTGGAAGAGCCGAGAAGAGAAGCATGACGACATGAGATCGAGCCGGAGGTCGGGCGCGAGCGCGGCCATTGGAGTTTGAGTAACCACGTATTATGCATCTTACTAAATAATATATTTTACGTGGAGCTGAGTGCACAACACGGAACAAATAGAACAACACGCCATAGTTTAAAATTGAGCATCAAATCATTAAAAATTAATTTAAAAAAATTAGCAACAAGAAATTGGAATATAGAGCTCATTTTCATGAATAGCTTGATATATAAAGTGATTTTTTCGACCTGGTCAACATGCAACACGCCTATGTATGTTGCATGTAGTGGGACCAGCACAATCTTTAGTGTGCCATGTTTGAGACGTGTAGACCCACATGCACAAAATGCTCGGCTCGGTACGATTTATATAGGTTTTTATTCTACTATAAACATAAACATAGACATAACTCATTGGCTATGTTCGATGTGTGTCTCCTGAGATACCCAGACTCGAATCTTGGCAGCCCTGCATTTCTGTTCTTTTTACCACGATTTGTTTTGACTAGATAATCTCTAAACTGTCAGACTTAGTTCAAACTCAGCTCGGCTTAACACAACTCCAGCCTTCTAGGCTCGGCTCGAGCCGAACTGAGATTAAATCCTGGCCTTCCTTGTGTTTCTGCTTATGATACCCTTTCGCTCTTGGGGGTGTATGGAAGCACTAGCCTAGATTATAGAAAAAATATAGGAGACAAATGTTACATACTTTAAAAAAATTGATACACTGTTTTTGTATCATGACCGAACGCGCGAGAATCGTTCACTTAGGTGGATCGGACGGTTGGAGGAGGAAGCTGATGGATCCGAACTTTACACCTGGCTGTAGGCTAGCCCTCACCAACATTAGTTAACAGTATAACGTACCCACCTAGGAGCCTCCACACCGTTTTAGAACTCTGGACCGTCAGATACAACATACGGACGCACCAGATGTCCAGATCATTCATTCATCCCGATGCGTCAATCGGGCCTCGTTTGCTACGTCGTCTCGCTCGAGCTGGCCGGGCCAACGTGAAAAGGGCTGCTACTCCACAAGTTGTTTTCAGTGCCTTCTCATGAACTGGGCCGCCGTGGGCTGCGAGGCCTCAAGGGTCAGAGCAACGACGGGGTTTCTCCGTTTGGGAAGGCCGAGTGGCGGCGTGTGAAGGACAGGGTGGGGCGTCGCCGCCGATTCTTCATGCTTAATGCCGCAGAAGGTGGCCGGCCCTTCCGCCTCATCACCTATCGGTAGTAATGGACGGCGGTTTCTGGCTTGCCCTCTTCTCTTCCTTAACTCATTTACTCCGTATTATTTATGCTCTAGATTGGCAGCTGGATCAGCTCGAGAGAAAGATGCAGGGCTAGAGCAGGGTCTACTGGAGAATAGGAGATAGGGTGCGGGAGAACATGGCCAGATCGATTCATGGAAAGCGTGATGGGGAGGGCATGGACCTGGGTAAGAGGCTCTGGGCGGCGCTCAAGGACTCGGGACCATCCTCGGCAAGTTGGATGAGGAGCACAAAGATGACTTCGCCTGGATCGACCTCCTTGATAGCCAGGTACGTACAACAAGGATCAAATCAACTTTCTATTTCCCACTAGGAAAAATTGATCCACCATTGGATGCTCTTGCAGACTAGGTTTGTAACTGATTCATCAGTTTTTGTTGTGTGTGCCTGCTGTTATTCAGGTCAACGAAGTTGAACGAGCACAAAGGCTACCTTCTCCTAGCTAGCAAGGTGGAGTCATTCTTGTTTTGTTTCATTGCCCTCTGTTTGTAGAGTTGATGTACACTTTGGTAGACTGTTTTTACCAGTTCATTAGTTGTAACTTGTAATGATGTTAAGAATTCCTGTAGTGTAACTACTATGTTTCTGTTTGAGTTTTCCATCCTGTACTCTTATATTTACATGTTTTATTTTCCAAGATAATTGTTGTTTCTACCGTCTTACTTGAATTCGGGTGAAATAATATTCAGAGGCCTTAATTTTTTAATGTATTACAGTACTAGGTAGAAATGTTCCTTTCTTTTTTCCGGTTGTGCTACTCTTTGATCATTATGTCATTTTGGACATTCTAGATTTATATTAAACTACGATTTTTTTTTAGTATTTCTAGAGTGACATCGGTATGATTTAATTCTGCTATAGTATTAGACTATTAGTTATTATTGAACACTTGGTATTTTTTATTCTACGAGAGTGCTACAGTTGCATCTGAGTTTGACATGTCCGCTAGAGGCAATAATTAAATTGCTAATGGCAAGCCTTTAAATATGCACAGCTGCTCTCTTTGAAGCTTTAGTAATTTGTTTTACTTTCTGACCATTATTTCCTTTTGAGTTTTAGCTGTTGTTATTCCGTTTATTTTGGAAGCGTGCTCTTATTATTGTAAAATGGCCCAATCATGTTTGTGTATAGAAAGAAGTCCAATTCACCCCCACCTAAACTTGTCTCAAAGTTCAGTTTACAACCTTTAGTCTAATTTAGTTCACCATACAATCTCAAACTCTGAAAACCGTTCAAAATTAAACCTTCTAGCTTTGTGACAGATTTTAACCCGTTTTTCTTGCCACGGCACTGAGTTTTCTTCTTCATGCCAACTCATCGTCTTGGTAGAACCGTTAAGGCATTGAATCCCTCTCCACGCAAAAAATAGGATCGAACCCTGCCTTGAGTGCTCCTACGTGAAAATAATTCACAGCTTGTGTACATGCACATCCACTGTCAATCTGTCATGTGGCGACCTAGGCAAGGACTGCTGTATGTGTGACGCCTCAGCAGGATATAAATTCAACACACCTCTTTTCAATGCACGCTTTAATGTTCTAAAAAATAAATGTTAATATCTGTTATATTCGGTAATGCCCATTCTTAATATCTGTTATACGTATTGTCTCTTTTAAATCTGTTTTATACTATGTGCACATTGTTCTCTTTTTAGTTCCGGCATATACATGCATCTGGCTGCAGCCTTGTATCTACCATAATGCGCATTAGCGACCTACCTTTTGCTCTCTGTACTTCTTAACCATCTATATCACAGGATGTAATTGTATAGAAAAAATGACAAAGCATTTTCGAGTATGAGCCCATGGTGCCGATGGCCACCAAGCACGTTTTATTTGTGGCTCAAATAGTGTTATGCCCCATAGTAAGAGGGCAAGGATTGATGAACTAATTGCTATGTTCAATCACATTTTGCAACCAAAAAGAAGTACATTCATTCAACTCTTGATACACTGCTTTAAAAGCATTTTCGATTGTTATCTTACACTTGATTGTTCCCTTGCTGGTTGGGTTGTGAGGTCCTAAACAAAGAAGATGATTCCTTCCCAGTATAGAAGATGATTCCTTCCCAGTATACTCCTTTCAAGATGCAAAGGAAAACCGTGCCGATCGCATTTGTGAGGCCCATCTTTTAGATGCTGACACTGTGCTGCAGCTTTCTGGTGGAAGGAACACATCCAAAAGGATTATATCTGGGAAAAGAGGTGTGTTGAATTTAATCGGTGTTTCAGATATTCTCCTCTATTGCATCTTTCCTCCTTTTCTTGCTACCTTGGTTCCTCTCCTTTTTTGCAGATATTTTTATTTCCCCCTCACTTGTTTCCTCGATCTGTACAAGTGTTAAACACTGATCTTGTTTTGTGATTGTCCGAGGGATCATGGCAATGGCGACAACATACGAGAGAGCAATGGCGACATCGGCAATGAGGAGGAGGTGGAGTAAGTGATGGCTACGGCTCGCTGACAAATTAAAGCATGATGGCAGCTTTTCGTTGGTTCAAGAGAAGGAGGATGCGGGGCAACTAATGGGCTAGCATCATCAATGGGTGTACGAGTGAAAGGTGCAGCTCATTAGATAAACTATAAACCAAGCTTTCCGCTTTCCTTTATTTCTGGCCCTAACTGTCTCTGTAATTTGCCTCTCCGGTTCATCTTGTTGTCAAAAGGATTGCAATGGACTGAGATCACTGAGTTATCTTGGAGCATTATAAGTGTATATTCCCTATTAGCTTCCAAACGTATTCAATCACACACATGGTATTGGCAATATTCTTTTATATGGTTCTTGTAACTTCTGGAGTGTCAGGCTTAACAGTTCTCGCACCGATTTTCCTTTTCAATTGCGGTGGCTTCTGTTTGCCCTTTTTTTTTTGTTAGTCCATTTGGTTGTCTTTTGATGCAAAATACATTTTTTATGCTTTAAACTTATTTCCACATCTTTCTATTCATACAACTCAAATTGATCCCTTTACCACATCTTACAAGTCTTAGTTTCCTACTATTTTTTCATATTACAAAAAATGGATATTAGCATAATGTTTCTGCAGTGCATTTATGTATAATGTTGAAAATTTTCAGTATTTGTCTGCTTACTATGAGATCGGGAAACAAGACGTAGGAGAATTTTTTTGGACCCAGGATTTTTGTATTGAGAAGTGATGCGGCGGATCTTGCATAGTTGAGCCCCTTCTACAATGTGTATGACTCCAACCTGTTAACTCATGGTTGAACATAGACAAATATGGAGGCACCCAGGCTGTTTTGTCAGTGGGTTCTCATCTTCCCTCTTTGCTCCAAATGCGGTATAAACCTTATATTTTCATTTCACTTTCCCATTTTCTGGTGTTGTTAGCATTTCGATATTCTAACTTGAGTAGTTTAAAATCTGTCAGGCCGGGAACTAATGAGGCAAAGTGATTATTGCTGGTTAGGCTCATCACGATAATATACTTCTATCGGAATTTGGAAACACATGTATATGCAATTGTTATACTCCAAACATATTATTGATTAGACATTCAGAACGTATATGCAACATTTACTATTACATGTTACCAACTTATGTATGTAGTTACTTCTTCGATGTGTGTCAGCAGGGTTAATAACTCGGAAATTCAATTCGGCTCCCGGGTGCGTATGCTCCCTCTAAAAAAAACATATTTCGAAATGTCAAAAAATTTGGATAAAAAATTCTACATGTACATCTCCATAATGTATGTGCATTCGCTAAGTTTCACGAAAAACCAATATTTTTTGTGTTCTATGTAAAAAAGAGAAACTTTATCTTGTGAAAAGCATTATTTTTAGCACTGAATTTTGTCTTTTTTACACACGTCACATGATAAGTCGATTTTTTATGAAACGACTTTGTGAGCGCGTAGCACGTGAAGATGTACGTACAAATTTTTTGTTTCAATTTTTTTAAAATTTAAAATGTACATAACATACATTTCAAAATATAGGAAGCATATGCACCCATGTTCCAAAACACCACTCCCTAACTAATAACTTCTCTTTAATCCTTCTGAGGTATCAAATTATAAAGTCAATTCAATTGATATAGCTCATTTGAAATTCATGTATGGTGTCGAGGAACTAACAGAGAATACAGTTATTCTGCAACTGGTGATGTAGTTAATTACATGTAGTAAAGACCAGGTCCGATGGTTATGTATTTCAGCCACAGTTATTGCTGATTGTTCTTGACGTAAATAGCTCAGAGGGTCTACCGCAAATTTTGAAACCGAGGAACCTCGGTTTTCCTGTAACTAATTCTTATGATTTCATTGTCATTGTCAAATACACATGTGCTCATATTTAACAATGGTTACATTTCTTACATTTTTCTCAAATGATTGTTTGTGCTCTGCACTGGACTTCTGTTGTCTCAGTGTTGCACGGCGTATTCACATTCAGCTTTTGCCATTAGAATAATTTTCATTAGTACTCATTCGCAATTTTTGTGTGTGTTAGTGCTCAACCGTTCTTCAGACATTCAGTTAGATCTATCAGCGTAACCATAATTCTCTTCCTAGAAATATTAGTACTTTGTACATCGTGTGCAACTAGGCGAATACCATGCATATATGTTCACGGTTATCTTAAAAAGTATTAATGTCTAATAATGCTTCTCCGGCAGAAATTGAGGATTTAAGTGAATATTGTATCACCTACTTCGTAAACCATACAATCCAACATGCTAGGGCTTTAACCAGATCAGTCAATGTCCCATTGTAACGCTTGATGATTGCTCATTTTATTTCGGTCCAAACTAATTTTGAATTTTGCATTGACCTTTTTTTTATTCCCGGATAACAGTATGCTTCTTGTAGAAAAGAAAATCCATTTTACTGCCAAGAGGCATTTCATCTGGTTTGTGATGGATGATGGGTTGTTGCTAAGTTATTTTTTGTACATGATAAAATCATAATATATCACATTATCACACAACTTGCATCGACATATTGTAATTCAAAATTTTAATGTCCAAGATTTATTGAATATTTCTATAGTTCTTTCAATAAGATGGACGGGCGCAGCAACGCGCGCATCCATGATCTAGTAGAAAAGAAAACAAAATGTGTTGTTGTGAATTCATGTTTCTCCTACTAGGCTGGTTTATTATCCTTACACCTAGTTTTAAAAAAGCTTGACCATACTTACAAAAATTATACCATTAGGTTGACAGTCAAAAGACATTTTAATGGTATATTTTTTGGCACATAATTTATATTTCGTTGCCCAAATTCATGGTTAATTTCTCCTTAAATTGCATGTCACTCTAATAAAGGGAGTACATCAGAATTTTTCATATTGTTTGGACTTCGCGGAAATACGTGACTTATAATGGATCAAAACAAGTTATATATCGGGCTGCCGCATGGTTGCGGTGTTTGCCAAGCCTTTTCTCGCGCCACCGCTTATGTGAGTATATATATGGACGCCTGTGTCAACCTGTATCTTCTTTTTTATTTTAGAATAAAGGAAATAGGATGATCGATGATTAAATTCGAAAAGCCTAGTGAATTTGAAAACAAAATTCCTTTTGGAGACCTAGCAGCGGCATCTTCCAAGAAAAATAAGGCCATATCCAACAGCTCCCGCATTTTGGGCCACTTTTCGGTCTGTTTAGGTCCAGATGCGGCGGCATGCGGACACGAATCAGGCTGCGGTTCGGATGCGGTCGGAGGAAACCCCAACGCGGCCAAATCCCTCAAAAACTAACATGCATGAATTTAATTTACATATATTTGGGGCCCGAAAGTCCCCAGTTTTCCATTAAAAAAAGTAGATAAATCCCCGCTTTCGGGGTGCTTGCCGGCCAGTAGCCGCCTCCTAGTCCTCGTCGCCGAGGTCGATGAAGACATGCGGCGGCGGCCACACATTAGCCTCCGGTGGAGGCGCCGGCAGGTTCTCCTGGGGAGGTGGTGGCGCCGCGGCGGCTTCCTAGACCGCTCCTCCGCCAAGGAGAGGTCTCCGCGCACACGATGGCCTCTCCTCCGTCAGGTTGTCGACATCCTCTTCCATCGCATGGTAGTCATGGTCGGAGTTCTCTTCTGGCGGGATCTCGGCCGCTGCCTAGTACATACCGCACCAGGGAAAGCCAGCGCCCATGGGAGGGGCTCGACGTAGTTTTTCTAGGCCCCTGCGCGCGGCATGGGGAAGTCGTACTGCCCCGACGCGTCCTCCTCCTCCTTCACGGGCGCCGCACACGAGACGCCTACCTCTGCCTTGGCAGCCGCTGTCGTGGTGGTGGTTGCGACGGTGGGGGCTGGAGGGCCGTTTCGGCCTCCTCGTAGTCATGAAATGTTAAGGATCTTTTGCGGCCTGATCGCTGCATAACACACGTTGTTGTATATATCAGCCAAATTTACATGTCTTGAAATTTGGCAGTATTTAAACGATGGTACAAAACACATAAATTCTTGAAATTTGACAATATAAACGACAATAGGGAAAACGGCGTGGCAAGACTCGCCAGGTCCATCTTGTACTAGCAGAGTGTGTTGACACGAGTTCAATTTTTTCTCCACGTCGCACATGTTTAAAATTATTCTCAGTCCATGGCACATGTAAAAGCCCGACCAACCATGACGAGAAGATATCTAGTGGTACAGACCCTTTGTGTGCTACTGGTTACCAGAACAATCTGCACCCTTGAATGTTTATCAAAGGTCAGGATCGATAATAACGCAGATCTGCCACCCACTATGCAACATATGCAAAATAGTCCCTCCATTGTTTTGGAATGTGACATAGTTTCTAATATATCTCTCCTCACTCACGGGGATTTATTCGCCCACAAATCAAATCCACTACTTGGAGCAGGAGCAAGTGAGCACGCCGCCACCTGATTCATTCAGCCCGCAAACAAAGCTAGCTTGGGGTAGCAGTTCAACACACGAATACCAAGAATGGAGCTGGACTAACCCTGGCAACGTCTTGCTAACCGCCTATTGGGTGCACAGTTGAGCAACCACCGTGGCCTAAATCGCGTGGACTGCGAGCACGCGGCCGTCAGAGAACATGGATTCTTGGCATGGTGTTTACCACTTGCCAGGAGCTAGCTGACCGGGTCCGGCTCTGAATGCTGAAAGCGATCTAGGAGTAAGAGATTGGAACAGATGGACTCTATGCTACAATTCGAAAACATAGAGTGTCTAAATTGCATATGTACCATGGTGGTTGGCCCAACTGAAGTTATGTTTTGATCTAGCCGTTGTCGCAGGTTGGACGACCCAGATTGTTGGAATCTTGTAGCACGCCAAGACCCAGTAGCACTAGATATCCTCTCCAACCATGACCTGTACCAAATACTCAAATAGGTACATATATACTTCTATATTTTACAGCTGAACAACATCATAGCTATGCCACCACACTCCCTTTTGCATTGTAGATGTACATCGGTGCCTTCCATCTATCATTCCCATTCGACGCAATCAGAAAAATAACACAACTTAGCTATGCCACCACGCACCCTTTTGCATCCGTTGAAATATTGAGTCCACATAGGCCCATATTAGGTTTTAAATTTTTTATAAATATTAAAGCTCACATAGTGACAGCCTATGTGAGTTTGAGTTCAAGATGGTGGCAACTCACTAGGAGTGGCAAGAGGTGGGAAGTTTAGTCCCACATCCCTCCTCCTCTCTTTTCTCCTCCTCTCCTCCACCTCTCCTTCTTCTCCTTCCTTCTTCTCCCTTCACCCGACCTCCTCCTCCTCCTTTTCCGGCGATGTCGTTGCCTATTCGACGGTACCCTAGAGGAGGGATCCTCACGAGGGGGAGAAGAAGTAGGGGCCATAGGGCGGAGAGTCCTCGGGACGGTGGTACGCGATTTACCCAGCTTCGGAACACCTGCTCGAAGACAGGGCCTACTGCTTCTTGTCTGGAATTATATGGGCGCTTTCGCGTTGTTACAATGAGTTGTGGTTGTGCCTCTAGGGCTCCTAGGATCCAGCTTATAAAGGCGAACGAATCTAGGGTTTACATGGAGAGTCCTAACCGGATTACAGGTTGCCTAACTACGGTACAATGTCTTGCCGTGTACGTCAAGGATCCGCCTTCCAACTATGTCGTACTGGATCCAGGTTCCTCATGGGCCTCCACGGATCCGGCCTCCTTCGTAGGTCGGTTGGGATCCGGCTCCCTGATCCTGGGCTGGACTTCATCCTTCACGATCAACAGCAACTGGGCCGCCCGATGGGCCACATGCCACATCACCATCTGTGGGCCACCCGGGCTTGCCGGATCTAGGCACTGTCGATGGTATACCCATGAAGTATACCCACAATAGGCGACCACCTCCTTCTCCTCCTTCGGGGACCACCACCACCTCCTCCTCCTCCTCCGGCGACCCCCTCTGACCAGCCTCCTCCTCCTCCCCTCCCTCCAGCGACCCCCTTCGGCCGGCCTCCTCCTCCTTCTCCTCCTCCTCCACCCATCCAACCCACCCACCCTGATGGCCTCTGGCAATTTTCAAAAAAATCCAGCGAAATTCCGATGGCCCTAGATCTAGATCTGGCCGCCATTTTTTTTTAAATTCAAAAAAAAAATTGGTGGCGCACCACCGCTGGGTTTGCTTTCTGTGGCGCATGCGTACCTGGTGCGCCACAGAAGTTTTAAAATTTTGTGGCGCATGTAGATATGCGCCATAGAAAAACATTACTGGCGTGACTTCTGTGGCACACGGAATATGCACCACACAAACAAAAAAAACGTGCGCCACAGATGAGGGTTTGCCTAGTAGTGTTTGTTGATTCATGTCATGTACTGAATAGATTTCCTAACAAGAATAAAGAGAAAACATCTTACGAGGAGTGGGTTGGGAGAAAACCATCACTTTCGTATTTGCGCACATGGGGATGTTTGGGAAAGTCAATATTCCAATTATTAAGAAGCGCAAACTCAGACCAAAGACAGTGGATTGTATATTTCTAGGTTATGCTCCGCGAAACGTAAGCTATAGATTTTTAGTAGTTCAATCTAAGGTACCTAATATGTATGTTGATACTATCATGGAATCTTGTGATGCAATATTTTTTGAGAATATGTTTCCTATGAAAGATATGCATATTATCGCTAGAATTTCTACTGAGATAATTTCCGAATCTAGTACATCTAACGAGTATTTTTAACAATCACATGAGAATGTGACAGAGAAGGATGACAATGAAGCTCCTCTACGGAGCAAGAGACAGAGGATTGCAAAATACTTTGGTGATGATTTCATTGTGTACCTTGTGGATGATACTCCCACGTCCATTGGAGAGACATATGCATCTCCAGATGCAGATGACTGGAAAGAAGTTATCCATAATGAGATGGACACGATTCTTTCTATTGGAACTTGGGAGCTATCAGAACGACCCTATGGATGGAAGCCCGTGGGTTGGAAGTGGGTGTTCAAGAAAAAGCTAAGGTCTGATGGTACTATTGAGAAGTACAAGGCGCAACTTGTAGCAAAAGGCTACACACAGAGAGAAACGAAAGTTACTTCGACACCTATTCACTTGTCGCTAGACTTACCATCATTCGAGTATTACTATCCATGGCTGCCTCCTATGGTCTTACCGTTCATCAAATGGACGTAAAGACAACTTTCCTTAAGGGAGAGTTGGAAGAGGAAATCTATATGGATCAACATGATGGATTTGTAGTAAAAGCTGAAGAAAGAAAGGTGTGCAGGTTGTTGAAATTTTTATATGGCCTGAAACAAGCACCTAAGCAATGGCATGAGAAGTTCGATAGAACTTTAACTTATGTAGGCTTTGCTGTTAATGAGGCTGACAAGTGTGTGTACTATCTCTATGGTGGGGGCGAAGGGGTTATAGTATTTTTGTATGTGGATGATATTCTGATGTTTGGTACAAACATGAAAGTAATAAATGAAGTCAAGTCTTTCTTGTTAAATAGTTTTGATGTGAAAGATCTGGGAGAAGCTAATGTGATTCTAAACATCAAGCTGATTAAGAACAAGAGTGGGATTACTCTAATGCAATCCCCTTATGTTGAGAAGATCTTAAGCCGGTTCAGCTATATTGATAGCAAGTCTTCTCCAACACCTTATGATCCCAGTGTGACAATAAGGAAGAACCGGAGGATTACCATAGATCAATTGAGACATTAAAAGATCATTGGCTCACTCATGTACTTAGCGAGCGCGACTAGACCTGACATCTCTTTTGTTGTTAGCAAGTTGAGTAGGTTCATGTCAAACCCGGGTACTAATCATTGGCATACACTTGATAGGGTCATGCGCTACCTATGTGGTACAATGAGTTATGAGATTCACTATTCAGGCACCCAGCTGTGCTTGAAGGATATAGTGATTCAAATTGAATCTCTAATGTAGCTGATCCCTACGCCACTAGTGGGTATGTATTTACCTTTGGAGGTGACGTAATGTCATGGAGATCTTGCAAACAAACCATATTGACGAGGTCAACTATGGAAGCAGAACTTGCTGCTTTAGACACAACCATTGTTGAATCAGAATGGCTGCGTGAGCTCTTGATGAACTTGCCTGTGGTTGAAAAACCTCTTCTGACAATCCTTTTCAATTGTGAAAATCAAACTATAATTGTCGAAGTGAACAATTCTAAGGATAACGCGAAGTCATCAAGTCACGTAAAGAGACGTTTGAAGTCTGTCGGGAAATTACGAAACTCCAAAGTAATAACTGTTACATATATTCAAACAGACAAAAACCTAATCCCTTAACAAAGGGACTATCACGTAATGTTATAGAAAGTGCATCGAGGGAGATGGGTTTGAGACCCGTTGATGTTACACCATAGTA
Source organism: Lolium rigidum (assembly GCF_022539505.1). NCBI lineage: Eukaryota > Viridiplantae > Streptophyta > Magnoliopsida > Poales > Poaceae > Lolium > Lolium rigidum. The sequence goes on along the minus strand of NC_061510.1, from coordinate 224,554,958 downwards.
GTAACCTAACCTTTGTGATCGGAGATTCCATGAATTAGGACATGGGAAGAGCAAACTAGCGGTTTAATTGAGAAGAGTATTATGCAACCCTCTCTATGTGAAGGTGCACAACTCTCAATTGATGTAAGGCAGGTTGGAAACAAGTCTTAATGTGTTTATGTTGGCTACTTTAGCAAAGTGTTGTCGTGCAGAGCATTATTGAAAGAACACACCTATATGAGTCTGATTGTTAAACGTCGCAATATTTGAGATTTGAGTGATCTCTAGTGAACTCATGAAGAGACCATGAAGTATGACACATATGCTTCACCCGCGGGGTAGGCTACTGGCAGCCATGTACTGGTTATGACTTTGAGTGCAACCTATTCACTAAAAACTTACAATTCAAGACTTAGTCCATTGTTCAAGTGTGAATGGATGTAGCTTAAAGTTCTAGGAAGAAGTTTAACTTAACAGTCTCTGCTGAAACACTAGTATATAAACAAGCACCGAGTTTTGGTAAATCTCTAAATGAATATTTGAGATCTGGTGGGGGATTCTTGAAATATTAGGCCCACATATGACCCACATTAGATTTTAGATTACCCTTTAAATCTCAAAGCCCACATAGTGGCAGCCTATAAATGTTGAACCCAAGTTGGTGGTAGCTCACTAGGAGTGGCAAGAGGTGGGAAGTTTAGTCCCACATGAAAAGTTGGGAGGAAGTTAGACCACCTTACAAGGTGGGTTGTTCCACCACTTGTAAGTGAGTGAGAATAGAAGTGGTACACGCGCGCTCCTCCTCCTCGTCGCTCATCTCGATGCGACGTGACACGATCGTGGTGAGTGCACTACTAGGAAAAGGGCAATCAGTGGCGCACCACTTTTACCCATCAGTGGCGCACTAGTGGTGCGCCACTGCTATCACGCCACTGCTAACTTTTAGTAGTGGCGCACTAGTGGTGCGCCATTGCTATTTGGCTTAGCAGTGGCGCACCAGGTAGTGCGCCACTACTAGCTTCATGGTGCGCCACTCCTAAACGTCTGAGGTGCGCCACTGGATAGAAAAAACGTGCGCCACTACTAAAATTTGAAACTTCTAGATCTGGATCTGGATCGGGATCTGGATCTGGATCTGGCACATTTTGTTTCGAATTTTTTTGGCTCGTTATTTTTTCTCGTTCTTGTTGCTAGAATTATTTGTGCAATGTTCATTCTCATTTTTCTTAGCCTAGCCGCCGGTGATGATGGATGAGGGACGTAGGAGAGGTGAAGAGAGGTGAGGAGATGTAGGAGAGGATGAACAAGAGGACGAAGGCCGAGAGGTAATGGAGGCTAGAGGGTCGCCGGAGGGTCGTCGGAGAGTAAGGTCACCGGAGGTCACCATAGTGGAGGAGCTCGCCGGAAAGTAAGGTCACCGGAGATCGACATAGTGGAGGAGGTCGCCGGAGTGAAAGGAGGAGAGGAGAGGAGGAGGTCGCCGGAGTGAAAGGAGGAGAGGAGAGGAGGAGGTCGCCGGAGTGAAAGGAGGAGAGGAGAGGAGGAGAGCAGGAGGAGGAGAGGAGAATGAAAGCAGGAGAATATGTGGAGGACGAGGGAGGAGGGAGGAGGGAGGAGGGGGTTAAGTGGCCGGCTCCTCCCATTTTGAAATTCGTGGGCTGGAAGCTTAGCAGTGGCGCACCAAGGCATGGGTGCGCCACCGCTATTTTTTTTCTATTTTTTGCCCAAAATCTAAAACCTGAAAAAAAGTCCTGTTTCTGTTTTGAATTTGACGAATCCATTTTTTGTCCAAACGGCCGTAGGCGGTTGAATTCGCATAGGAAATTTCGCGTAGATCGATTTTGATATAAAAAAGTTTTTCATCGGAGGTCGTATGCAACCAGAAAACCCGTTTTACCGAAAGATGACGCCATTTTGCATAATATATCAAAATTCATTTTTTTCAATTTTCACTAAACCTAGATGACATATTACATGGGCATTTCAAAGGATTTAATTTTTTGAATTTTCTATCTATTTCTTTTATTTTTTCCAAACTCGAAAAGGCGATCCACGGGGGGGGGGGGGGGTGTGCGCCACTACTAAGTGATGCCCAAACATGTCCATCCTCCCCTTTACATAGTAATGGCGCACCATGTAGAGGTGCGCTACTGCTACAAAAAATAGTTGTGGCGCACCTCTGCACGGTGCGCCATTGCTATGTATAAGGCTGGGTCAAACCCATGGTCAAACTTAGTGGTGGCGCACCGCAGGAGAGGTGTGCCACTACTACATTTTTAATAGTGGCCCACCACTTTCCGGTGCGCCACTGCTAAGTAGTAGTGGCGCACTGCCCTCCTGGTGCGCCACTAACACCCATCTTACGGCTAGGCCTTTTCCTAGTAGTGGTGGATTGAGCCTCGAGCCGAGATTTTGCTTTCTTTTTGCAGTTCCGAAAAACCAATAGAAACCTGGATGGATGCGTCACAGTTAGTCCGTTCGGGTCGCTCCCGGACCGTGGGAATATGTAACCAACTCGAAACGTGCGTACGATGTGGGTGTGGTCCACGTTGCCTAGGGTTTCCTAATCTTATATAATATTTTGCCCGGCTACTGCAGAAACACATCAAATACACAAGTTAGGAGTTTACCACCTCTCTCTGATTGCGTCATCAATCGTAGCCTACTCCATCTCGCCCGCCGGCGTGCACCGACGAACGGGAGAGCAGGTCTCCGGAACCCCTCGCCTTTGCGATCCTATACGGGAGAAGGCGAATTAGGTTTTTGGGAAGCGCTCTGCACGACTGCTCAAGCTCTTCATCACGGGTCGTCTTCCGTCCAAGTTAGGCGGTGCTGCCTACCGCCTTCAACGCCGTCTACTTCAATCCGTTGTTAACAACGTTACTGCTGCAATGATGACTGCTACTGTGCTACACCGCCACCACCACCTCCACCAGAGCGGTACGTGCTACATATCTCGATCAGTTTAGCGATGGATGTTGTACCATTTGCCATGCTACTGTTCATGTTGATTAATGCATCTAGTATGTTCGAGTTTCACATGTTAGTAGTTGCTGTCGTCATACTTAATATTCTAGAATTAATCATGAAAATTATGCCTAATTACCCTAGAATATGGTAGATGTACAAATTTGCACATATACAGTGTCTTTTATCTACCATTCCCATTCGATGCAATTTGGATAGTATATTAAAGTAGAGCCTATGTTTAGTTTTGTATCTTCGGGATTCTCTCTACTCACTAAGTTCCAAATTAAGTAATTCAATTTCGTTCAGGTTTTCATGTATCTAGACGTGTTTTAGTTACTTCATATGTTTCAGATTACTTGACTAAATTTTGCCTAGGTTTTGATATATCTAGACGCGGTTTAGTTACTCCTTATATATCAAATTAATTGACTAAACTTTGTACATGCGCGTGCACTATTTATCTGTTGAACAGTGTCTTGGCCCACTTTTTTAAAATATTTCTTAATAGTAATTTTCTCTTACAATTCTTGATAGTGATTTTGAAATAACTTCCACAAGTAATTCTTTAACAGTAACTTACATGTAGAAATCTTCAAATTTCTCAAATGAAATAGATCTTCTATATTTTAAAGCTGAACAAAATAGCAACATCTTAGCAATGCCACGATGCGCCCTTTTGCATTGTAGATGTACAAAATTTGCACATCGTGCCTTCCATCTACCATTCCCATTCGATGCAATCTGACAAAAAAAACAGAAACTTAGCTATGCCGCAACGCGCCCTTTTGCATCGTGGATGTGCAAACTTGCACATATAAAATGTCTTTCATCTACCATTCCCATTCGATGCAATTTGGATAGTATATTAAAGCGGAGCCCATGTTTTGTTATGTATTTTCCAGATTCTCCTCTACTCACTCTGTTCCAAATTAATTAATTTAATTTTATCTAGGTTTTCATGTATCTAGATGTGTGTTAGTTATAGCTTTTTACTCACTGATACTCTTCGGAGTGATTGTAATCCTGTCAGCTAATCTATAAAGCTCTAAGAATTCGCAAAAAAAAAATTCTTAGCATAGTGCTCTATTTTCAACTTAGCTAATTAATAAAACTCACATTTCCTTAAAAAGAACAGCTCTTGAAGTACGGGCAATCAAGCAACTAATTTCCGACTTGGTTACTCTTATCTAAAAGACTCAGAAGATTGTAGCCAACAACGGAATGATGAACATCCAGGCAAAGTAGCGAAGTCTGCAACAATGTTTTGGTTATCTGGATCACGTAGCGTCGACTCTATCTGGATCAGTTATGTTTCCAATAACTTCAGGAGTTGCATGGAGAATAAGGCATCACCCAAAGAGTTACTGTCAGTGATTACATAGACCGTCACTTTGATCTTTCAAGGGGTAAAACTGCAAAGCCTGAACCTGCAACACATCTGCCGATCGTGTGATTTATGTGGTCGTGCAATTTGTGGTTGCCGCCGTCGATATACAGTTCTTCAAGAAGCAGGGCGTTCTCAGCGAAGAATTTGGCCAGTCGCACACCAAAACATTCGGACTTGTCTCTCCGAAACCGCAAGCTCACGGACCTTAGGCTGCTCTGAAGGCAGGTGAAGGATTCCCCACTCAAGCCATGGATATGATCAGAGACCTCGTGGGTGATCATCGGGTTCTTCCGTCCGCGACGCGAGAAGAATTGATCGACCGATTTACCGAAGTCCAGCTCGTCTTTTACTCCGAAGGGGTCTGTTTTATTCTCATAGCCTCCGTAGCTACGTGTCTCTGATGCCGTGGTGCTCAGAGTAAGCCGGAGTTCGCGAATCACAGGGCAGCAATGGAGGAGGTATGCAATCGCCTGTCCGGTGGCCTTGCTCTGTCCTGGCTCGTACTGCACCTCCAGCTCGAGGAGCTGGAGGCTGCGGAAGAGTGCCGTCCTCGTCTCGCCGCCGCTCACCGCAGTTATGAACTCGATGTTGTTCGATTTCAGCTTGAAGACCTTTGCGTTGTTGAAGCTCTCGACACATTGCGAGAAGGAGGCGCATGTTTGGTCATGTGTGGAAAACGAATTAGGGTAGAAGCCTATGTCCAATCGTGTGAGGCCAGTGGCTTGTGATTTCAACGTCACCGTCCTCTCAAAATGCCCCTTGTATCTGAAGCATCGCAGCACGGGCGCGTCCAGATCTACGCCAGCCCGACTATGGTGGCGGTCCAGCCAGGTGCAATCCGACAGAACTAGGGCGGTGACGGACGGGCAGCGGAGTGTTACCGGCGGCGGGGGCGGCGGTGTGCTATAGTCTCTATATTCAGTCGGAGCGTCGTACTCTGATGTGTTATTATAGTCTATATCTTCAGTCGGAGCGACGTACTCTGATGTGCTATAGATTATATCTTGAGTCGGAGCCTCGTACTCTGACGAGAGGCGCGCGGAGTGGAAGTCCAGGACGGCGAGCTGCGGCGCGGAGTCGATGACGCGCTGGAGACCCTCGAGCGGCACGTAGGAGCAGAAGTGCAGCCGCAGCTCCTGCAGACGAGGGAACGCGACAGGGGCGCTGGCAGGAGGCACCTTGAGGCATTTGCAGCTGGAGATACGCAGGACGCGGAGATTCTTGGACGGTAGGGACGCGACGCTAAGCTCGTAATATCCACTCTCCTGGCGATCTTGGAATTGGAAGCGATACATGTGGCCATCGATGCATAGCTCCTCCACGGGGCGGAGGGCCTGGTGCTTGAGCATAGGGTCGAGAATGTCGTCGATGTCGTCGCCGCGGCACAGGAATACCTCCACGCTCTCGCATTGGTGGCCTTCCACGCGGACGGTGAACTTCCTGAGGGGCCAACGGTGGCCGTGCGCAGCGAGAGCCATGCCGGCGTCCCGCACGAAGGCGGGTCGCTTGTTGTACAACTGCATCCTATCGCCGGGGTAGGAGCGCGTGTCGAGGTTGACGGCGCCCGTGGAGAGCCATTGCGTGCGCCACCGCCGCGCGAGCGCGCTGGTTGACGCGCCCTCCTTGGCAGGCGCGAAGTAGAGGATATGCTGCAGCAGATCGTCGGGGAGATCGGAGATGCGGTCGCCGCCGGTCATCGCCGATCGAGGTGCAGGCGCCCTCAAGGAAACGACGTACGTGGAGCAGATCTGCACACGTACGTGTTTAGTTTAGGGTTTCTTCTGTGGATCAGTTTAAACTACGCTGCTAGGCCGAAATCTTGAAACCAAAACGAACCGGCCGTTCTTGTCGTGAACTCATGGTACTCTGTAAAAAAATAGATAGAAAAACGCAGCTTGCCGCACACAAACATATATAAAAATAAATATTATGAAAATATTTAAATTAAGGAAGCAAAAAAATGTGTTAAATAGATAAGCCGACACATGCGCAATTAATGATAATGCACATTGTGAAGCTTTATGAATCGTACTTGTACACATATCTGAGTTGACCAATGGAAAGAATAGATATAGTACAAAGAAAGAGATATTTCTAAAGGAATTATATCAGCGATGTCAAATTTCTGGTGGGATGATGGTGCTAATTGCAAGATGATGCACTGGCGAGGATGGTGGAAACTCTGTGTCCCAAAAGATCAAGGCGGTATGAGATTTAAAGATATACACTGTTTCAATCTTGCATTGTTGGCTAAACAGGTCTGGAGAATATTGGAGGCAAGAGTCATCAGAGCTAAGTACTTTCCGAATGGTGATCTTCTGAATGCACGGATGAAGAAAGGAAGCTTTTTTACTTGGCGAAGCATATGGTCTGGAATTCAAACATTTAAAACGGCCATACATGGCTTGTTGGCAATGGGAGTAATATCAATATCTGGGAAGATGAATGGATTCCAAATTACCACTCAAGGAAGGTTATTACACCAGAGCTAATAAATCCGGTTACTAATTCATAGGATGAGGATCTAATTGACCAAACTCTTTGGGAAGTTGATAGATCTAAAGTCCTAGCAATCCCTCTACCCACACATAATATGGAGGATTTTGTGGGGTGGAACTTAACGAAGACGGGCACTTCCTCAATACCCTCTGCTTACATAGCTGAATGGGAGTGTCAGTCTGGTCCTAAATTTCGCCGAGGAACAGCGGCTAAAGCAATGAACCCACACCCTATGTGGAATACAATCTGGAAGTTGAAATGCCCGGCCATAGTCTAAATATATCTATGGCGTCTTATGCAAGAAACTATCCCATGTAATGCAGTTTTGGCGAACAGACATATTCCAGTGAGTGCACAATGCCCTCTATGTGGTATCGGTGTGGAGGATACAAAGCACATGCTTTTCCAATGCTCCAAGGCCAAGGCAGTTTGGAAAAGACTGGGTCTGGAGGAATCGATAGCCAAGGCGTCGAAAGTGGATCAGACAGGTCAAGCTGTCCATGAGTATCTCCTATATATGTAATCAATATTCGATAACACTTATCCTGGGGAAATCAAAACTGCCGGAGCTGGTGGGTATTACATGTTGGTATCTATGGTGGGAAAGGAGGGAAGCTGCTCATGGGGAGCATGTGAAGGAGCCGACACAAACTGTAATAGCCATTGGCGCTCTATACTCAAATTTTGTAGCCGCTCGCTCTACAAAACCGAAAATGAGAAAGGGGGTTGGACTAAACCCCTTCAAGAGTTTGTGAAACTCAATGTGGATGCTTCTTTTGATGCGGATGAATTATGAGGAACTACGGGGCCAGTGTTACGGGATTGCCATGGTTCCTTCATAGCATCGAGCATAGCAGTAAGCTCGACTTCGTTTTTGATGCTCTGTCAATGGAAATAATGGCACTAAAACATGGCTTGGAGGTAGCTCAAAATGTCGGGTGCAATAGGATTCTCTGCTGCTCGGACAGTCTGGACGTGATCCAAGCAATGCAAGATGGAGGTTATTCAAATAGAGCAGCAACAATTCTTGATGATTTCTATCACCTTGCTACAGAATTCTCAAAAATCCATTTCGAGCACAATTATGGTGAACCATCGGTGGCACATGAAATTGCAAGGTATACCAGGAGTAATGATCAGCAGGTGTGGCTAGATGAAGCACCGGATTTTATTGTACCTCTTCTAGTAAACGATGTAAAGTTGATTATGAATGAATAAATAGAAGTTTGTGATGTAAAAAAGGGATATTTGTAGTGTGAGTAGTTTTCCTCGTGGACTCTTTTTTTCGCGAAAACGCAAAAGACTTGCGTTTCGATGCATTGATAGGTAAAGAGAAAGGTTATATGTACATGTCCAAGAGAGGATAAACACCCCGCACTACAACTCAACCCAAGAAAGGGAACCTAGTCTAGGGGAGGAGTTGGCGGACACCCCGGGCTCCCGCGTTCGCCCACTGTTGCGCTTCGGTCTTGATGTCGCCGAGCAGGGAAGGCACTGAAGGTTGTGCGTTGTCAAAGATCGCAGCATTCCGGTGTTTCCATATCCACCACGCCGTGAGCATGATTATCGATGATGTACCTTTACGCAACTGGCGAGGGGCGGTACACACTGCCTGCGACCACCACTCCACGAAGTCCCCCTCCAAAGAAGGAGGTCCGGAGGTGGATCGGATCCATGAAAGGACCTCGAACCAAACCGTCCTGGAGAATGGGCAACCGGTGAGAAGGTGTGTCATAGTCTCCTTGGATTGGTTGCACAGCGGGCAATCGGGCGCATGTGGTAGACCACGACGTGCCAGCCTCTCACCCGTCCAACACCTGTCTAGACAGGCCAACCATATGAAGAATTTCAACCTGGGAGGCGCCCAGGATTTCCAGTTCAGCTCCCATGATGATGATATGATCCCTCCCTGAAAGAGGGCCTCATAGAAAGAGTGGGATGTGTATTGTCCATCCGTCGTCCAGACCCACACCATTGTGTCCTGCTCCACCGAAAGCTGGACGTCCCTCAGCCTGCCCCATAATTGCACATATATTGCCATAGTGCAAGGGCACTGGGCGCTCCTGCCATGTCGGGGATCCAGGTGCGGTCAACCAGTGCCTGGCGCACCGTGCGCATCTTCCTGCGCCGTTTAGGGACCAGCGCGTACACCTCCGGCGCCATCTCCTTGATGGACCGGCCGTCCAGCCATCGGTCTTCCCAGAAGAGGGCGGACTCTCCATTGCCAACCCTCATCGAGGTGGAGGCGGCAAAGATGTCCAGCTCCATCTTCGAGAATTGCATGTCCAGCCCACGCCACGGACGCAGGGGGTCAGTGCGCATCCTCCACAGCCAACACACCCTTAGGCTTATGGCCATACGTGCCAGATCGGGAATCCCCAGCCCGCCTAGATGCGGCGGTCGACACACCCTTTCCCAGTTCACATGGCACTGACCTCCATTGGCCTCTGCCCGGCCTACCCAGAGGAACCCTCGCAAAATCTTGTTGATCTGCTTGAGAGTCTTTTTTTTCAGTGCCAGGACCATTATCTGATGCAACGGGATTGCCGCCAGCACGGCCCAGATCAGCGCCAAACGTCCAGCCTGCGGCATCATAGACGCCCGCCACGTCGGCAACTTGTCAGCTAGCCTATCTACAAGCGGCTGGAAAGTCTCGGCCGACAGACGCCTTGTAGATAGGGGAATACCCAAGTATTTCACCGGGAAAGGCGCTAGCTGGCACTCCATGTGCACCGCTGCCGCCCCAGCCTCCTCTTCCAAACACGCAATCGGGGATACCGAGCATTTGGCGAAGTTGGTGCGTAAGCCGGAGGCCTGTCCGAACAATCCCAGTATGCCACGGACCACACGCAACTCTGACCCGTCAGGGTGGCAGAAGATCACCGCGTCATCCGCATAGAGCGACACAGAGGTCGCCAGGTCCCGCCGCGCCAACCGTCGCAGCACACCCAGCTCATATGCCTTGGAAAGCACCTTGTTGAGCGAGTTCATCACTAGGACGAACAAAGATGGCGACAGGGGGTCCCCCTGTCTCAGTCCCCTCCATGCCATATCGGGGGTCCTGGCTCGCCATTGAGCAGCACCCGGGTACTAGCCGTGGCCAGCAGCAGAGAGACAAGCTCTCGGAACCTCGGGACAAACCCGATCTTTTGGAGGACCTCCATGAGGAAACCCCATGACACCGAATCGAAGGCCCGAGCGATATCCAGTTTCAGCATCACCCTCGGCTCCTTCTCCCTGTGCAGGAAGCGGGCTGTTTGCTGCACCAGCATGAAGTTGTCGTGAATGCATCTTTTGCGTATGAAGGCGCATTGGTTGCGGTCCACTAGCGACTCCATCCGAGGTGCAAGCCTAGTAGCCAAGACCTTCGCCACCAGCTTGGCGAAGATGTGGATAAGGCTTATCGGCCTGTAATCACCCAGCGCCATAGCATCCAGGCGCTTGAGCAGCAGCACCATCAAAGCCTGGTTAAGGCCTTGAAACCCGCGCCCACACATCGTGTAAAGCTTGTCAAAAGCCGCCATGAAGTCAGCTTTGACCACCCCCCAGCATTTCTGCAGGAATTCAGCCGTAAACCCGTCGGGGCCGGGAGCTTTGCCCGGTGGAAGGTGTTTGATCACCTCCCAAACCTCCTCCTCCGTGAACGCCACCTCAAGCTCGGATAGATCCTCTGGAGTGACCCCCAAAAAATCTAAGTCCAGCGAGTGAGCCCTTGCCCCCGAGGTGCCAAGTAGGCCCTCAAAGTGTGCGAAGGTAGCTTCAGCCATGGCCGCATGGTCGGAGACAACCGTGTTATCCACCCTCAAACTGTGGATCACATTTTTCTGGCGCCTATAAGCCGCGTGCTGGTGGAAGAAAGCCGTATTGGCGTCCCCCTCCCGCAGCCAAGCGATCTTTGCCCGCTGGCGAGCCATCGTCCGCTCTAGCGAGGCCAACCCCAAGTAGGTCTGCTTGAGGTGTGCCCGTAGACGACGTTCATCCGGTGTGAGCTGTCGGGATTCCATGGCAATGTCCAACCTCAGCAGGACCTCCCGCGCTATCATTAGCTGCAGCTTGATGGATCCAACCTTTTTATCGCTCCAGCTCATGAGCCGGCGCGCCGTGAGTTTCAACTTAGCGGTAAGCCGCCTGAAGGGGTCAGTGTCCCCCTGGACTACCTCCCAGGCGTCCCGAACCACCTCATCGAACCCGTCAAGGCGCAGCCAGAACCGCTCGAACTAGAACCTTTGCCGCCCTCCCGACTATGAGGTGCAGTCAAGGAGGAGGGGACAATGATCCGCCACAACCGTCGCCAAGCAGCGCAAATTGCAGCTACTATGGAGTTCCTCCCAAGCCACCGTGACAAATACCCGGTCAAGCCGAACTAGAGTAGGGGTTTCACATTCATTCGACCAGGTGTAACGTCGGCCATGCAGATAGATCTCCTTCAGCTCGCAGTCGTTCAGGAAGCGACGGAAACGTCCCATCATCCTACGGTTAAGGTTACCGTTGTTCTTGTCCTCAGCCCTATAGATCATGTTGAAATCTCCACAGAGGGCCCAGGGGCCCGGGTGGATACCGCGGACATCCCGTAGCTCATCCAAAAAGGCGATCTTGTCAGCCTCAGCCTGTGGTCCATATACGCATGTCAGCCACCACCATGGTTCCCCCCCCAGGGGGCGCCACCCTCGCAGTGATGTTGTTAGCACCTATGTGGGCGCTGTCAAGCTGCACCACCCTGCTGATCCAAGCCATAATCATCCCACCCCGAGTATCAGTCGCCGGCAAGCAGAAGTAAGCATCAAAATATGTGCCAAGCGCTTCCATAACAATGCCAGGGGTTACAACCGCAAGTTTTGTCTCTTGGATACAAACGATAGATGCACCCATGGTGCCTACCACACTCCTAACAGCCGTACGTCTTGCGCGGTCATTGAGGCTGTAAGGGTACATTGCCCCTATGTGTGGTTTTGGTAATTAATGACAACCCCTATGGACTAATGTTTTCATTGAGTTTATATGAAGGAATATTCCATAGGTACTACTTGTATTCCATGTGTTGGATTCAAGTATGGATGCCATGAAGATAAAGGTATACCTTGTGTATTGGCATCAAGATCATCGGTTTGAAGATACATATGTGATATGATCAAGAAGAAGAAATGAAGATGGAGTTCTTATGTGGAACTCAATTTTAGCCATGCTCTATCTTATGAGAGTATGAGAAGGTACAAGGTTAAGTCGGGCAAGTTCAAGATGAGCATCTCAAGTGGATCACATGCTTGAAGCTTGCCGTCCATTTGGTGATAATGGACATGTGAAGATGTGCATCAATAGAGCTTTCCCATCATGGTGTATGGGGGAGCATTTGTGAGTCTTCACGAAGCGACGATGATCAAGTGAGGCATTACGGCTTGAGTGGAGCTTGAAGAGCTATCATCAAGATGTTGCGGTCAGAAACCCACCGGCGGGCAGCGACTGGCAACACCGTAGAGCCGGGAATCTCCCAGGACTGCGGCTGGCCCTGGTCCCTCCGAGCGACGGCCCGCAAAGCCTTCTGGTCACACGTCCGATGCTGTCGCAAGGGCGTGCCACCTGACCTATACCTGGTCAGGAAGGTGTTGGATGATGCCTCGCTTAGTTTCCTCGCATGGCATACACGTAAACATTAAATACGAGCCTCGATCGGCTCTCAGGTTATCCCGTGAATCGGCTCAAAGAGCCGATCCACCCATGATTCGTACGAGGTGTACGAATATATGGTGGTCCCGCTTGATCAAGATAAAGCTAAAGCGATCTACGACGATTTAGGGTTTTCACCGCATAATCGGATCATCCTACTCACGATTGGGCCTCGCGCTCGCGTACGGTGATCGTAAGCCGATCCTAGACAGGGCCTAAAAACCAACACGAGGTTGATCCCCGGAACATCCTCGTCTAGGGCTAGCAAACTACACCCTACACGCCGCCGGATCCTCCAACCCTTTGTAAGGCCTAACTATTGCGGATATTAAACTAATCCTTGAAGAACAAGGAGCAACCGTAACGGATCGGATCTACTAAACAATGATCAAGCGGGGTGCCGCCCCTACACCTAAGAATAGGTGTAAGGGCGGCTAGATGCCTAAGGGTTGCACTACGACAGCATATGATACGAAGAACAATGCTAACCCTAACACATCTAAGATAACTACGTTGCTCGCCATCAAAAAGGCTTCAGCACGAGCAACGCATGAACAACGTGATAAGCTTGTGCTGCCTAGATCGCAAGATGCGATCTAGGCAGCATGGTGCTTACCGGAAGAAACCCTTGAGACGAAGGAGTTGGCGATGCGCCGAGATTGGTTTGTGTTGAACGTTGGTTGTTGTTTATTTCATAAACCCTAGATACATATTTATAGTCCAGGGGACTTTCTAATGTGGGAATAATCCCAACCGTGCACGAGGCAAACTCTAACTAACCGACACGTAATCTACTATGTTACAGATACAAGGGCAAACTAGCCCAAACTTGGCATATAAGGCCGATTCATGTGTTTCTTCTGTATATAATCTTCAAGCCCATCTTGATCGCGGCCCACCTCTGACTCGGTCAAATTCTGGTGATAACACATGCCCCCCTGGTTTTGGAAATGACATTTCCAAAATCATTACGCCTTTCCTTCGTCGGGTCATGTCGTGGCAGAACAGCACTGCCGCAGAATCTTCCATCATTTCGCCTCGCCTCCTTAGCTTCTCTGCACGAATTGATAATTTCGGCATAACGTCCTCGAGAACCATCATGGCATTAAACCTCCACTACACCCCCTTTATTTATCTGTGCCGAACGGTTCGCCACTCCATCCCCTTGCTCTGTTCTGTCCACCAGCGCCAAAAAACCCTCTTCCCCTGTAGCAATGTCTTCCTCTTCCTCTTCCCCCTCAAGCCTCCCCTCCAATCCTCGCCGAAGAGCAAGAATGAAGACGACCTCTACTCCGGGCGAACCCCATCTCCTCCGACAAGGAGGAGAAAGAAGGAGAAGTAGAGAAGACAGGGGCCTCCCCCTCCGCCAGGCTCCCGCCGAAGAAGCGCTCCCGCATATGGGCGGACAGCGAGGACGAGGATGATGACGAGGAAGGAGAAGAGGAGGAGGAGGAGGATGATTCCTCCTCTTCCGCCGGGTACCCGCCGACGAAGCGCTTCCGCGCTTGGGCGGACAGCGAGGATGATGATGATGACGAGGAAGAAGAAGCTCCGACCGAGGGCTGGGGCAGCAGCGACGAGGAAGCCTCCGGAGGTAGCGCCGACGGCAACTCCGATGCCGACGATGATGCTAGCGAGGATTAGCAATGTAGGATTAGTAATCCCTGAGCAATCGGCTCTCCTTTTGTTCTTCCTTTCTTCTTTGAGCAGTCGGCTCTTCATTGTAAGAAATCCCAATATTAATGAAGAATTTCCCTTAACTTGATTCTGCCGATTTCTTTCCGTACTGATTTGGCCGATTGTTAATTTGATCACCGCTCAATAAGCCGATGGCAACGCATCGGTAACCTGCGAACCTTGCTCAAATTCAGATCCCCAAACTTCCAACCGAACAGGTCCGATCCGCAGTCACTGAGCGTAGTGTTGGATTCAACGGCAAAACTCCTGAAATAATGCCTGGTCTCATCATTAACCTCAGGTTTTCAGACATTCTCCTGCCGGATCCTTTTCTTCCAAATCCCCTTTGCTTTCAAGGGCTCTCTGAGACCATTGCTAACTCAACCCGGAGGCTGGAGATGATACTTCTGCAGGACAGGCACCACTTATCCACAGATTTTCTTTCGATAGTCTGCAGCGATGCTTGAAATCCTGCTCTGTTTTCTTGCAGCAACCATCCCTCAGAACAGTTGAGATGCAGAGCCAGCCGATTTCAACAAAATCGGCTCCCTATAGCAAAGGGTCGTTCAGGACAAGCTGCCCCCCGAGCCTCAGTCAAGGCGATAAAGGTAGTGAGTCAGCCAAATGTGCCACCATTGGCCTCAAGTCATAATGCAGAGCCAGCCGATTTCAACAAAATCGGCTCCCCAGAGCAGAAAACCTTCAGGGTGAGCTGCCCCCCGAGCTTCTTCAGTCCACTTCTCGCGCCTTGCAGGTCAGATCGGCTCCTTTCCTTTGGCGGATCTGATGCAACCCATCCTTAACCAGATCTGCACGTCCAGGTTGCTCTTGGCATTGGTCAGGGTCATGATCCCTCAAACCGCTCCAACTGATATTGCGGACTCGAGTACTTGCAAGAAGGCATTCCATTGAGGAGTTCTTCTAGCAGAGTCTCTCTTCGTGAACCACTTCCTGCTCTATGGCCATGCATCGGCTTTGCTTAAAAAGTTTTGAATTTTTTTTTTACGGCCGATTTATGTATCGGCCCCCATACTTCAATACCCATCATCAAAGAATATCTTGGGCTGTCGGGTATTTGAAAGACGCCTCTACTTCATATCCTCGTGTTTTATCCACCTAGGTGCCCCCCGAGCCGATTCTTTCAAGGGACTTGATGGTATCGGCTCTTCAGATATTCCCTGTTGGATCAAATGTTGAACCCAGGTAGAATGTATAGTGAGGATAATTTTGGCCGATTGCTGGAATCGGCCTCCACGTTGCTTGCTCGATGAAGGTTTTTGCAATGTTCCTCCATAAATCCTTGGGGCCGATTACTTGGATCGGCATCGCCACATTTGTCCATCGATGCTGTTTTTGTTACACGGTCAGGCCGGTGGATGAAACCAACCTAACCCCGTCCTTTGTCACGTCGATGCGCTCGCAGTCGTCCAATCCTGGAGCACTGAACTCCGTTGGAAGGATGGAGACCATGTTTGTGCCAGCCGATGTCTCATCATCGGCTTTCTTTTGTCTGGGGCGCCACTCTTTCCTTTGCGGCCGACCTTCTTCGTCCAGGGTTCGCTGAATTTTGGCGGCCAGATCAGGCCGTGCCTTCCTCAACGTGTGCAGGTATAACCTTTCATCTTCCTACAACCCACGCAGACGCTGAACCCTTCGCTTCTGGGAACGGCTGAGCCCATCAGGGCACCACCTTGGCCGATGATACTTGTCTTCTTCTTCATCATCGTCCTCTATTTCCTCGAGATCTTCCACCCGAGCGGACTCGAGCATGCTTTGTTCCGAGGCGGGAGAGGCCTCTAGACGCTTGAACACGGACACGTTAGCTGCATCCTTCTTCCTTTGCTTACATTCGGGCAATTGCCGATTGTAGGCAATCGGCTCATTCCCGAATCCCAGCAGGTGTCCGAAGAAGGGGCAGTCCCGGCTGCCTATCCACATCGTCTTGCTCCCTCGACTTTTCCTTGGCGTGGCGCTCATATCGCTCCTCGTCGTGATCATGCCGACGACGTCTCCTGTCGTCCCTAGCCGGACGATCTTTTCATCATCGTCGTTGTATCGCCGGCGTTGGTCGTATTGACCCACATACTTGTTGAGGAGGTGATCGAGAGAGGTCGGCCGATATCTTACGTTCCTCACTTCTCCCTCTCCGTGATGTAGCGCTTGTCGTCGTGGCGGAGCCGGCATCGCGTGGAGCGGCTTCCTTCGCGTCTTTGCTATGAGAGCAGCTGCCCTCATCTCCGTCCTCACCGTGCAGTGGTGCCCAGGGTCCCACCATGTTGATATTGCACGAGAAATCTGGTGCTGTGGCACCCTCCATGGTAA
>NC_061510.1:224447308-224538363 GCF_022539505.1 Lolium rigidum | reverse complement strand
ACATGGGCATACCCTTCGGTTTGTAGACTCTACGACAATCAAGGTTTGTAGACTCAACTCGATCCTACGACTCGAGTGGAGCCTACTCCCATCGGGAGCACATGGATTTTATCAAGTCCTCCAGAAATATAGTGAAGTTCTTCATCGAGTAGTACAACTTGAGTCTATGCCCAAGTACAAGCACTTGCCCATAGACTCGGGGGCTACTCCCATCGGGAGCGCTGTCGCGCACCCGACAGAAAAATAACTTCGAAGATCGCCGACATCATCTACGCTACACATGATCTACGACATGGACCTCGCCTTGTATTTCTTCGACTTCGGAGATGGTTATGCTTGGAGTTTCTACGCAAGTCTTCGACTTCCCTATAAACTCGGGGGCTACTGACATGGGCATACCCTTCGGGTACCCATTATTGGTATACCTGGATCGGCTCGGCCCAATATGGAGAAGGCCCAACAAGGCAACCCGAAGAAGTAGTCGACTAGGACTCTTGTAAAACCCTAGGCTGGTTGCATATATAAAGCTAGCCAGGGCACCCGAAATAGAGAGGACAACAGATAGACAGAATATAGACAACATAGCTCCGCCTACGGCGGCACCCTGTAAACACATCTATGATCATATACTGGATTGCTAGCAGCACGTAGGGATCCTCCACCGAGGGGACCCGAAGCTGGGTACGTCGTGTGCCTAATCTCGACCCCGGAATCTCCATCGTCGCTCTTCCCGAAACCCAAGTCTACAATACGTAGGCATTGCCGAGGTGTTCCCTCGTCAGTCGTCGATGTATACTTGCACGTTTTTCCCAATCTGTGTCGCCAAGCACTTCTGCATCATCCTCTGATATGTTGCTCCCGCGTTTTTTAGACCAAAGGGCATTGTTCTGTAACAAAACACGCCATAAGGTGTAATGAACGCAGTCTTTACTTCATCTTCTTCTTTTAACCTGATCTGGTTGTAACCAGAATACGCGTCCAGGAAGGAAAGACGTTCACATCCAGCCGTGGAGTCGATAATTTGATCGATCCTCGGGAGGGGAAGTGATCCTTTGGACAATGTTTGTTGAGACACGTGAAGTCGACGCACATGCGAAGGACCTTAGTGTTTTTCTTTGGCACCATCACGGGATTTGCTACCCATGTGGCTTCTGTGAATATCTCTTTGATAAAACCAGCTTCTTGTAGTCGATTGATTTCTGACAGCATAGCTTTGCGGTTTGGTTCCGAAAACGCCGCAAAGGTTGTTTGATTGGTCTCGCTGATGGATCCAAATTTAGGTGGTGCTCGGCAAGTTCCCTGGGTACTCCTGGCATGTCAGCTGGACACCATGCGAAGATTTTCCAGTTCTCACGGAGGAACTCGACGAGCGCGCTTTTCTATGCGATATCCATGTTGTTTGCAATGGATGTCGTCTTTTTCGGTCTGTCGGGTGAATCTGCACCTCCTTAGAATTTTTCTCTGTATTGAAAGTTGATTCTTTATTTGGCCTTCCAACGTCTGGCAGTACGTCGTAATCGAGTCATACTTTTCGACGCCAAATACTCAGCTTGCATCCCGAAAGTTTCTGATAACCGATGGAAATCCTTGTCGCACTTATCCGCTAAGGCGAAGCTCCCTTTGACTGTGATTGGCCCCTTGGGTCCAGGCAATCTCCACAACAGGTATGTATAGTGTGGTACTGCCATAAATCTAGCATATGCTGGTCGTCCCAACAAAGCGTGGTACTGCGATGGAAAATCCACGACTTCGAACTCCAGTTTCTCGATTCTATAATTTTCTCGGGTTCCAAACTGAACGTCGAGGTTGATCTTCCCCAATGGGTAACTTGGTTTCTCCGGTGTGATGCCGTGGAACCTTGTGTCCGTTGGCTTCAGGTTTGCTAGGGATATGTTCATCTTCCTCAATGTATCTTGCATACATAAGGTTTAAGCTGCTGCCACCATCTATGAATACTCGAGAAACATCAAAGCCCGCAATAACTGCTGGCAGAATAAGTGCTGACTGTCCTGGTCGAGGAACTTGCTGCGGGTGATCCGCTATGGTGAAGCCGATGTCTTGCCCTGACCAATTGAGGTACTCAACTGTTGGTGGAGGCATTTTCTCTGCCATGAACACCTGTCTCGAGATTACTTTTTGAGTTCTGTTGGACGGCCTTCCCTTTTGAATCATCGACACCGCTCCGTTTGAGTTAGGATCGACATAAGGTGGTGGTGGAGGTGCTGCCGCTATTCTGAGCTGATGCCGATTGTCGTCTGTAATCGCGGGAGGTGGCGGTAGATGAACTTCGCTCCTGGGCTCCCGAGGGTTTCTCTGTGCTGCTCGAGCGTGAGCGTTTTCTGCGTATCTGAACATTGCCTGGAAATTTCGACAGTCTTTCTGCAGGTGCCCTGACTGTCTTTTCCCGTTGCTGTCGAGGAAGAAGTGCATCTGGCACGGTCCGTTCAGCATTTCTTCGGGGGACACGAAAGGTCTTGGAAACCTCGGCCCATTATTTTGCCTGTTGCGGGAGTCGTCCCTATTATCGCTTCGCTGCTCATTGCTTCTCTGATAATCATCTCTGTTGTTTCCTCCTGTGTTTGCCCGAAATCCTGCCGAAATTTGCCCTGGGGCGTCATAGTTTGGATACTGCCGAGGAAATCGTCGCCTCGATTGATAATTTCGACCACGGTCCTCCTCTGGCGACCTGTGTCGTTTATTGTGGACAGCGTCTTCTCCGTCTGCCCATCTATTTGCTATCTCCATCAACGCAGATACTGTTTTTGGATTGGTCCTTCCCAAGTCCTCGACAAAATCTCCACGCCTAATTCCTGCGACAAACGCATCTATTGCTCTCTCGTCAGATATATTTTCTGCCGAGTTCTTTATGATGTTCCACCTTTGGATGTATTTTCTCATTGACTCATCTGGCTTTTGTCGACACGCTCTCAGCTCTTCTAACGACGCAGGTTTTTTGCACGTGGACCTGAAGTTTTTGACGAATACGTCCTCGAAACTTTCCCAGCTGTCGATAGACCCTGGCGGAAGTTTTTTGATCCAAGATCTTGCGGCTCCACTTAAGTGCACCTGAATACTTTGCATGGCTGTTGCTCTAGTTCCTCCAGTTAACTTCACCGTCTCGAGGTAATCAATTAGCCAGTCCTCTGGATCTTGCAGGCCGTCGAACTTTTTGAAGTGATCAAGCAACTTAAATCCCGACGGGACTCGAGTTTTTCGTACTCTCCTTGTGAAGCACGGCAGGCCGCACATATCCTCGTCGTTAAGCTCCGGAGATTGCCGATGATCCCTTCTGCTTTGTCTCGCTCCGTCGACCCTTGCTTGTGCTCCTGTGTCTCTTGCTCCGCTTGGTCCTTCGAGAACTGCCGCCGTTGCCGCTGCAGGTCGTGGACTATTTTGCCTTGCCGCTCCTTCGGGAGGCGTTGCTACGAACGCTGTCCCCATAGCTCCAACCCTTGCTAACGCCATATTGTATAATGTTTCCCTTGGATCTCCTGAGGGTGGCCTGGATGCGAGGATGTAAGCTTGTGTCGCCATATACCCAGCTTCTGGTGTCTTAGGGATAATATTTCCTCTTGTATCTATCGACATAAAGGACATGTCGAGGTTTTGAACCAAATGCTCTCTTTCTGCTTCGGGTATGTGTTGTAACCTTGATCTTCCTCTGTTCCGAGCCTCCCCGTGGCTATCACCCGAAACTCTAGATTGTCGACTTAGATCTGCCCTTCTCCTGCTGGATGCAGAAGCTGCCTCCTTTCTCCTGTTCAACTCAGCTGTCTGTTTTTCTATTTCTCGAGCAGTTCGTGCGAGCCTATATTGATAAGCTTGCAGTTCTTGAGCTGTAGCTGTTGTCGTCATTGGCTCCGAACCATCTAGGGCTTTTGCAGCTCTATCCCAGGCTGCTTGCGGAAGTTGAACTCTGACACGTGGTGTGGGCCCATCATATTTAGTGCCCATACCTCTCCTTAGATCTGAGGGATCGACATATGGATTCCCCAAATCGTCGAAAGCCTCCGATGTTTCTTCTTGATTTTCGATAGCATAAATCTGATGATACTTTGTACTCAGATCTATGTTGGGTTTGGTGACATCATTGTTGAGATTGATGAAGACCTTGCCCATTGTGATGGATTTGTCGATGAAGTCGTAATCGTCGACATCGCTTGAGCCATCGCTTATATATGAGTCCGTAGCATGACTCAAACGATGTGTCGCTGAAGATCTTGGCGAGTTTCTCTCTTGCTCTGATACTGACGTAACGTGTTGCCGAAGTTTCCTCTTCTGACTCAGTTGACGATGCACAGCTTGAAAAATCGGAATCGACCGCCGACGATCCCGACGAAATCGGAATTTCGACACGATACGATCCTTCCTTCTCGACGCGAAAGTGAAACCTTCCGAACGTCATCTCCAAGGGCTCCTCCAGATACGCATATGCATCCAAACGGGAGGGTGGGTGAGGAACAAAATCAACAAGACCAGCAGCGATCTGTTTACCTCGATCCATAGTGTTGCTTCCGATTGACGATGTCGAAGATCTTGAACGTGCCATCGAGATCAGATCCTTACGCCTCTAATTCCCACAGACGGCGCCAATTGACAAGGGATTAACTTGTCAATGCCTATGGATTGTAGGCTAGGGTTTAGTTAGAAGTAGAGGGCAAGTAGATCTCGAAGGTTTCAGCCGAAAAGTGCTCGACGATTACGAAAACTAGGGTTTGCAGACAATGATTCGATGATCTCCTCGTCCCTCGACTCCCCCTTTATATAAGAGGTGGAGTCGAGGGTTTCGTTTTGTACAAGTTACAGAGTCCGGGACGGTTTCTAACTCATCCCGCCAGATTACAAACAACACTTCCTATTACAATTCTACTTTCCTTAATATATCTTGGGCTCTCGAACCTTCTTATTCTTCGGGTAGTGTTCAAGTTGAAACAACATGAGCTTTAAATAAGATGAGCCCCTAATTTAATACCAATAAAAGTGTTTTCCTTGATAGTGTGCACCTACTACCTTATCTATATTAGATCATTTCACACATGAATGTATTTATTATTATGTTTATAACATATGTACGTGCAGTTGCAGGTAAATTTTCAACCATGACCTATTTCCATCCATTGCAACAAACAACGATTTAAAATAAACTAGAAAGGTTTGGTAAACATAAAACAAAACGAGTAAACAAGTCTTGTAGAAGTTCCTTAGATTTCTATACAGTAAATGTTTCCCATGTTTCAATAAACCTAGGTACGGTCTACTAGGAAAAAAGCTACTAAACTACATCTATAAACCGGATCGAAGGTATCAGGAGGAGAGCCCCATGGTGCGGCACGGGTATCTAGCCAAGGTGAGGTCCAAGTGCTCCAGGTCTTAATTTTCCATCCCTAGAAAAAAATATATCCTTTTGAATTCTCAAAGGTCCATGAAAGCAAAAAAAATACGCAAAACAAGGGTCTACCTTCCCGCTGAGTTATAATACAAATACAATGGATCTTTTAGGAAAATCCCAATAACATTCTAAAATATGATTATTACTAATTATATGAATTGATTATGATGAATATGGCATAATAAAACAGAAAGAACATAGATGCATTTCGCATGCATCGGCAACCAAATGGTGGTTTGTTGCACATGTTGTTGCTTTTTGCAACATACTACCTTTGTTTGGTTTTAATCGATGCGGGAATACATGCTACAACGCCATGTGATGGTTCCATATAATGTCAATTAAACAGGAACACAAAGAGTAAGTATGATCAAAATTTTAGATTGTTTTTTGCACAGTTGTATATGCGTTGATGTGCTGCACCAGCTGCGGCCCATTTCAAAATCTCTACATGCGACCTACTTGCCGCAAACCATGTTGCTATGTTGAATTAAGCAAATCGAAATGGGCTATGTTGCGGCTCAAGGGAGCTTCGATTTCTTGATGAGACCCACTTCTCTTGGGCCATTCCTGAAATTAATGGGGCATACTAGAGATAATTCTTGCACATATATATACTCCATAGAAACATACATATCTAGAGAAAGTTGCAACACTTATTTTGAAACGGAGGTACGACTTACGTACAGATCCAAATTTACAGCAGTTCATTTGTCTGTGTGCGTGTGTTTTTTTTTGCGAAGAAAAATCACAGATCTATTAACAATCATCATCAGCGATACAAAAAATCTCTAAAGAAAGGAGAGCTAGTTTCCTCTCATGTACTATATGCCGGTGGTAGTTTCACTAATTTAAAGGAAGGATCTGGTCGACTCTTGCATCTAAGAAAGAAGGAATCTGACGTATCCAAAATCGGGCAGAGCATGTCACAGTAGAGATTGTTACAGTGAGCAAACCCTCATGCATGTTTCCGTCCATTGGTCCGGCGGTGCAGTCTGCGGATCATCGAGATGATAACCGTACACACTACCTCACATTGCCAGTATTGCCAGCACTTTTGTTGCCGGCAGTTTACAAATATGCCGCTGATACTAGTGATTAGGGGCACTTTTTGATCAGTGCCTCAAATTATCACCTAATTATCGGCATTTTTTTGGATGTGCTATCGATGTATGATTATTATTGGCAGTTTACCAAAGTGCCAGAACTTTTTTCGCGGCAGTTTTCTAAAAACGCCGTTAATGTTGTTGTATACTGGCATTTGGTAAAAAGTGCCGGAAAGCCCCCCTCCCCGCCCCAAATTGAAGGGAGGGTCTAAATGCAAAATTTGAATCGATTTCCCCGACCCGAACCAACCCTCTCATTCTCCACTCCTCGGTCCCGATACGCCGCCATCGCCCGCCGCCGTGCCGTCCAATGCCGGCCGCATCCGCCGCCTCCATGCACTGAGCGAGCTTCGTCTTATGCCCCTCCACCGGATCCCTACCCACGCCCGGCCTTTCGGCCCCTGAACGTGGCGCCTCGGCTTACCCTAGGCGTGGGGTTAGGCACGGTCGCCGTAGCCGTACCGCCGCCGCCGCTCCCCCCGTGTGACCGTGACGTGCCCTCACACAACGCCCTCCTCCCCATCCCGCGCGGGTGGGGCCCCGCGCTGCACCCCGCCGTGGTCGCCCTCGAGGACTGCATCATCGCCAGGGACCACGACATCCAGGGCCTCCTCGTCGACAACCAGCGTTTTCCCATCGAGAATCGCTGACCAGACAGCGTGCATGAAGGTTGAGGTGCACACCGTTGCCGGCGAGCGTGGAGGTCGAGAAGATCCTCGCCGACATGCGGGTGCTGGATGGCGCGCGCACCACATCGTCGCCAAGCCTCGCTGGTGGAGGCGCACGGTGTTGTCCACATGGATTCCGAGCGCCGTCCGTTTCCATCGACGATGAAGGGCATGCATCATCTGGTGAGTCCACTCTCCTATTTTTTCGCGAATGTGTTTGGAATTTGATGTTCAGTTGCATGCATGGATTAGTCTTCAAATCTATCCCCTATCGTGCACTTCATTTTGATCCATTCAACTCTGATTTCGGGATAATTGTTGCCCACGATGTGTTCGTTAAAATGCCTATACCCACCATTGATATGTATTTATGTTCAAATGGTGTGATCTCATTGTTGAATTTGTAGTTGCCATGAATATGATTTTGATATGAGGCACAATCTAATCTCATACCTAGTAATAAGAAGAGAATGGACTGCAACAACCAATAATTTAGAGGTGCTTCACCAAGCTTATGAAAAGAACAAAACAGTATAAGATAAATGCAATCTGCTGATGCTACTAACACGAGGTACACAACCTTCCACAGAACCATTACAAATCCAGCATGGAACATCTCAGAATTAGAGAGGGAAAGGACTTCACAGCATCGTTTCTAGCACCAGAACCTGATTGGTTTGCTGAAAAGACCGATATGTGAAAAAAACGGTGTGAAAAATGAATTGTACTAAGTTCAAACTTAGGGATCAAGCACCTAACCTGCAGGGTACCCACGCACCTAAAAGATCCAACCAGTGGGGGTAGCTGGTAGTTGTCAAAACAAGCAGTACACCAACCTAACAACAACACATCGAACTTTAAGTTGCACATGATTTAATCCTAAAATATTAAAATACACACAGTTTGAACCATGGATCAGCAGACCGGTGAACCAATATACACTTAACATTCACAAGCATAATATTGCAATTATCATGCATGAGTAACCAATAAATTTATCGTTGGGCATCACACAACAGTAAGTTAACTCAATATGCGTGCCACACTTCCTATAAAGTCTGGTTCAGCTAGAAGGAAAAGAATTGTGGACATCCTTATGGGTGAGAAACACTTTTTAATCACAAGTGGTACTTTTGGAGTTTTGGGTCACTTCCATTCTATTTATGTTAGGAATTATAAAACGAAAATCAACAAAACAAGGAAATGAAGATCCAGCCAATACCTTAATTAACCATCTCATAGGTTCTCTCTGCAATAGGAATAGTAGAATCACCTGGAATAAAAATGCTTAAAAATCACTCCATCATGCGCTTATAGTTAGTTATAAATACAAGTTGAGCTTAGTGTCATAAAGAGTCCTGACCTCCAAATGAAAACGGATCCAAGGGTGAAATAATGGACTTGGATCCTTTGGGTGAAATAAATACTTGTATTCCCATATCCTAGTCTGTTATAGCTGAGTGATTTTCCATCTTATATTAAGTTATTTGGCAGCATGTTGAAAGTTTCTTCTGCTGGACCAGAGGCAGAAGAAACTTGTTTTCTGAGTAAAGTCCCTGGAATATGACTTGAGTTATTAATTGGATTTCCTGAACTCTTAATGATTACAAAGTGCAACTAAGGTGGCTTGTGTTATTGTTGCCTTTCTATTCATTGCTTGTGTTATTGTTGCCTTGCTTGAGCTTCTGAATTTGCTTGCTTGAACTTTGCTAAACAGGAATAAATTTCCGTTTCTGAATCACCTCTCTTTATGAATTTGAGATGATTGACTTGTGTGTGTTCTGTCCACCAAAATGTCACCACTATTCCAGTCCAAAATGTTATCTAAAATGTTCCAAAATGCTCCAGCAGGGTACCTCAAAAAAAAAAAAAAAATGCTCCAGCAGGTCCTCGCCGACGTGCGGGTGCTGGCTGCGCGTCCTCAGCGAGCAGCTAGGGCGTACTCAGTCCGAGTCGGCCAAAGCCGACAACATCGGTATCCAGGGATATCGATGAAGGGCAGGTAACCTGTCTGTTTAATTCCTTAGAATCAAAGGGCAGGCTCCGTGACTACTCTTGTTCAAATTGAGACCAAAACCCTACTACCAGTTCATGTCATGATTCAGTTTTAGCGCTGAGATTCTATTTTTGGAAAATTTGTGTGGATGTTGTGAATGCTCTTGAAGTATTAAGTCACATTGTTAGCATAGTTAGGATTTTTTATTATTCCACAGAACCTGCTAGAGAAACTTTCTGGGGCATTCATGCACATACAAAGCAGCTCTTGTGGTGTTGACTCTTGAGCTGCTAGAGCCGCTCTGTCCATGGAAGTGTTTAGATTGTTGGCATGTCAAGCATTAGAGTTATAGCTTCAATGAAGCATTGTCTTTGACCGGAAAATCAATGATGTCTTACAATTAAGCTATTTTTCTAGTACCTTCCATGTTGCATGAGTAGAATTATGAAAGCACATGTCTTAAGAAAAATCCACTTTTTATGTGGTAGCAAAGATAGAGTTACTTGGGGGCATTGATATAGACTATGGTGGTGTATTGTTTTTTGCTAAAGACTAAAGGTCACATGTGTCATTTTCACAGCAATTTTGTGGTTTAGTTGAATTTGTAATGGATGGTTTATGCTCATCTGATGGTGTGTAAGGCTGCAAGTCATTCTCAGGAAATGCAAGGTACACCTTAGATTAAAGCTTCCAAGCGCCTCCTATATAAGTAGATATACCGAGCCTTATTTTGTTTGCGCTTTCTTGACAAATATAGGGGTACACGCCATAAGGCTTTTGTTGTACTTGCATAGTACTTCTGCACTCAGTTTTGCCATAAGTCATTTTCTGATGAAGTGTCAAATGGCCATTCCTGTGGGAAGCAGCCTGTATTACGCGCAATTGATGTTATCAGGATTTTGTAGTTAATTTCTGTTTTTTTGCCAGCAAAACATTAGCACTAAGTTGTCTGCATTTTTCAGAAAGGACAAGGAAAGGCAATACCCCATCGAGTAATGGGACCCCAACAGCACTCCCATGACTTTGATTGAGGATTTGAATGCATGCATGGTAATTACCCTATTCTGAGCATTGCCATTTTCCTTTTCTGAAGTTACGTTTGAGTGCTAGAATAACTAGCATTGTGTTCCTTTGCAACAGGATCAGAAGGATGACCAACATTTTATTATATTCAAAGAACAACTTCACTATTTACAGGTTTAGTTTTTGTGTGATTCATTGAACGGTTTCACTATTTGCAGAGTACTTAGGTTCCACTTTCATATTATACACTATATAAAAGATAAGCAGTTTAGCGCATCAGTATTGATTCGGGTACTGTAGATGGGTAATTTTCGTTCATTTTCTTCCATGGGCTGAGCGACACGTGTTCTGTTAGTTTCTTTCTACCTTCGATGGATTTCTTCGTTAGTTTTTTTTCTTTTTCTTCGGAGGGATGGGCTACCGGTTTACCGGTTCGTAGGTTTCCTTGCTTCTTATCATTATCATACCCTTCCGGTAATTGCGTTTTTTTTCTACGTTCTGCCAGCAATTTACAGCTTTGAACCACAGCTAGCACTGCTGATCGTTTTCTAGCTTCTCTCCTCCTATCGTGGTCTTTCTAGAAGACTCATTTGCCCCTCTCATCTAATCCAATCGTGTTTCCCCTTCCCCGCACATTTCATCTCTTTACTCTGACCGAGCTGACCGAGCAACAGCAGACGAACTCCAATGGCGGAGCCTCCCCCTCACTCACCGTAACCGGCACCAGCGGGCACACGGGGCCGCCCTTCCAGCCCTCTCTCTCTGGCCGTCATAGTGCCTTTGATTCTCCTTATTTGAGCTTCACATCCCCGTGCGGTGCACACTGCTGGAACCACAGGGGTCGCCGCCTTTCTTTCCCTAGGGAGGTCGCTGTGGGTGCTTCCTTCTGTGAGTTCCCGGCGTGACAGGTGCCGCCGGTGCCGAAATGGGGAGGAGCACCGGCCGAGGACCACATCAAGAGCCCCTGCCCGCCATGGCACTGCGTGTGACGCAAGGCCGCGACCCACTGCGCCCACTGCGCGCACTGCCCTGCTGGCCTCTGGACGGGCCGAACCATTGTTGCGCCGTGCCAGTGGCCGGTCAGCTCGCCACCGTCGCGTTCCCCAGCCGCCCCCGTTGTCCGGCCTGGCACGGCTGATTGATGATCCGCGATGTCTTCTTCCTCCGTTGTGGTACTGCATGCAAATTGGCCTGTAAGGTCGGGTGTTGCGCATCGAGTTCGGCAGTCAGGCTATAGCGGCAGGTTGTCGTCCACTATGGCCTGGAGGATGAGCTGTGCAACCTGATCTGGAATAGCACTTCAAAGGTCAGCTGAAGTCTTTGTGCACGTGAAACTTCTTATTGAAAATTTTCGATACAAAGTTATACATATTTTTTCTCAAGTTATCATTATCAGATATTGTACTGTGTTATTTCTGTGAACTAATAATTGATTTTATTTTGTCTTAATTTGTACTGTAGGATGGTAGAGACCTTCTGTGAAAATTGGAGAACAAATTTGCCTCTCATCGTATTCCCTCGGTATGATAGGATTGTTTTGCTCATCATTTGATTGTGTAGGTATTTGCTCTCTTCCTCCTCATGTTTTAAATTGGATATATTTCTCTTCCTTTCAGGTTATCAGCTATGACTTTGCAAAAAGCATGTAGATTTACATACCCCTATCCTCTTTTTTCTTGCTGTGTTGGGCTGTTGGTAGTCCAGATGTGAGAAGTTACAGTCTATTTTCTTGAATATAGCACCCTGCTATGGATACTTTTGCGCCTGATAAGTTAATCTCCCATTACATATTTGATGCTTCAGTTCAGTGCTAACAATTAAAATAGCTGATCTCTCACACCTCCTCCTTCATAAGTGTGCAATGCTTCTCATGGTAATCACATGTTATTTTTAAGGTCCAAGCCATGTTCAAATTTTTTTTATCAAATGTTATTATTCATTAGTAATTCTTTCAACTGGAATCATACTTTTTCAATTACATTTGGGTCACAATTTTGGATGAAGATATTTATCTCACCAATCAGCCAAAGTAGTGTACACCTGGGCAATGACTACTGTTATATTGCCTCAGTCAAGAGGTGGGCTTTTTAAAAGGATTTTTAAGGCTAGGGCCCCTGCAATGGCCAGAACTATCATTGATTACTTTCACAAGGAACTTACAAATGTTGATTCCAAAAGGTACACTAAATATGGTGGCGGGTATAGGACAAAAGTGGTTTCAGATTTGTACTACTAGGCAATATATTCGATCTCGCGCTTTTTGCTAATGCATACTCTTAACCATTTATCTGCCACTGTCCATGCTTGAACGTAAAATTTCTGCCTCTCCAATTTTCTTTGATAAGTAATAGAATCGGCCTGATCTGTCCCTCTACATGTGCATGGCAGTTTTCTGAGAGTTGAGAGCTTGGATGATATGATATGCATTGTCAGCTATGAACATATAGTCTAATTGCTGATGCATGGTTATAAAACTGAAGTACCAAAAGGGGACTGCAGGCTTCAACATCAGTGAAAAATAATCTTGTGGGAGCCTCCACTATTGATTTGCAGGAGTATAAATGTAGTCAGGTACATTCTACGTCATGCATTATTTGTTTTTTGCTACGTGATTCTTAGCTTGAATTTGAGAAATGCTTTTTTTTTGTTCAATGTGTTTTTTCTCACTACCTGATGTTGTCATAGTCAAGTAATGTTTTCTGAGTTGACAAATCAATACGAAAATCTTCCACTCTGAATGTTGTATGTTTGATAAGCAGCCTATAGTCTTCTAAGATGACACTTACATCATATAAAATGCAAGTGATGTAGAGCATATCGATGGAAATGCAACAACAATGAACATACTCCTCTCACTTTAACTACACAAAAATATTAGGCAAAAAAGCTGAACTTTGTAGTTTTTTACTGAACTCTAATTATTTCGGATGGCTTGTTTTGTATTCTACCCTAGGCATGGGTATCTCGGTGAGAGAAAGGTCTTTATTTGGGTCTCGGTTTAGGTGAATAATGTTCACTGTGCCACTAAGTAACTTTGTTTACTATAATTGGTACTGCAAGATATATCCTTAGACGAATGATGCATAATATTTGCTGCTCATAAGAAATTGGGTTGCGCATCCCCTAGCAAGCTTATGGACCGAGCAGGCATTTGGGTGTCATGGTAAAATAATTTTTGAGGCGGCGGCTGAATTCCTGATGGCACTTTCCACATACAAGGAAACAAGCTCTACAATAAATGACAACACGAGGAAGAACTTACGGCCAACAGCCCCACCGGCCACAAATAAGCATAACTTTGTATCAATTATGTGGTTTCAAAACTGTCCGAATATACATTCATTATTTGCAGTGAAACTCAGAAGAAGAAAAAACATCATCTAAGTAGGTGCTCCGAGCTAAATAGATCTTTGTCCTTGGTTCGGTATGGATTTCAAAAAGATTGGAAAAATACCAAGAATTATACCAGGACAAAATATTGACTAAACACTTATCTTTGCAGCAAGTTCAAAAATTTGAGCTATGGTGACTGAGTTTGCTCAGGAGTATGTGTTCTGTCCATAACTGTCGTGACAACATCAATGTCAAATATTACCACCTATCTACCGCTATGGCAATCAGTATATTAGCATCATATCTACTGCTACAGCAAGTAGTTCTAGCAGTTCCAGGGAAAAATATCTAGACACGAAGAAGCAGCACCGAATTACTGTAATATAGGTACCTCTGTTAGTTTACCTACCATGTCTACGGGAATTATTCGTAAGTGGCACTACTGTACTGCTCACACCTCACGAGCCTGTGCATTCCGCCATATAAGCAACCAACATGTCTGACTTTAACAAAGACACGAGGTATATATTACAAGCAAATTGTCCGCCTCTTTGTCAGCACAGACCAACAGTTTCTTATGGTATGGTACATCTTCAGCACAAACATCATATCGACTTTAACTCCGACAGTAATCCCCACCGCCAGAGAGTCCGGATATGCTAGCTTCCCTAAAGTCTGAACATAAACAACTGAGAGTGAAGACTGCAGCCTGGTGTCTGTATAGCAAGCATTTCCATCTATATTACCATTCATACAGCACCAGCCTAGCATTAGCATGTTAAATATTAATTGAAGAAGAACGTCTGCATTCATTCTTTGATATAAGACACTGAAAATGATATCTCTAAAAGACTGTCGTTTGATATAAATGGCACCTTCCATTTATTCTTGGCTTTACAATCATACTACGGGCGCGGCGTGTCGCCGCGCCACAGCTTTCTAGTATATGATCATGGAACATGAAAAACTAGTAAAGCTAGAACAGGAAGACTAACTTCCCAATTAATTGAGCCTATGTTTTCTTTTGAGAGCTGGATAGAGTATATTTATGTCATTAAACAAATGTTTGCTAGCATTCAAGTGTCATGTTGATTTAGCTTTAAAGGATTACATACAAGAGGAAATTGTTAGCACTTTGTGCTTACGAAAACAGGGTTGGGCCCAAGCCTTATAGATACTAGATGATACCCCGCGCGTTGCTGCGGGATATATTGTTAAAATTTATTAATATATTTTTCATGTAACTTATGCTGAAATAATAATATAAATAACAAAATAAAATTATGATTACTCAGACTGAAAGAAAAAATTGGGATTGTTGTCCCACAGATTTTTGCCTATGAATTCTGCATGGATGAAATGTTAAAACAAATAAATTACATGAATTTAATAGCTAGAGCCTAGGTGGATGCCTACGAAATGCTACATGCCACCTGTAACATGAAGGATGTAAATCCAAATAAACCTCACTCATTTCCAGTTGTAGGATAGTTTCATGAGTGTGCAACTCCACGTGAACTGTGTTTACCGAATACTAAACAGGAATATGTAGATTTTTTCCATATTGTTGCCTTTGTTGTCCCACTTTTCTTGGTATTCTAATGAAATTAATTATTTCACCTTGCCATGACAGAGAAAAGAAATGAACAGAACCAATTTATATTGGATGAATAGAAAAAAGCATGGTGACCAGAGAATTAGGACTCATTTAATAGGAGATGATGAACTTTTTTTCTTTCTTGCAACCATGTTGACTTGATCAACCAAAAAGTGCAATTGACTCGAGCTTTGACTGCTAAACATTGCATGCACTGGTTCTGTAATGTCAGAGGTTGCACAGTTAAAGGAAAACCCCAAGTCCATTATGAAGTTGCATGTAGTGATGTAGCTCCGAATGGAAGGCTGCAATCCACCTCCCGTTACAATCCATCGTAGCTAGAAAGAGGAATCACATAGAGATAATCAATAATGGCATATTTGACACCTGATACAGTTCGACTTTACCCATTAGCAGCCGTAAGAAGAGACGTGGAGCAGACAAATTCCACCAACAAACACAGATAGAGAGAAAGTTCAGGCCAATTATTGCATATACTCCAATTTAAGGTGAGAGAACACGTTGATCTACAAAGGTGAGGGGACATTTCAAATTTCCTGATAAATTGGGATCAAGTTTCAGGCAGTATATTGCCAATCTAAACTGAAGGTGTGGCGTACACTACACGACGAATTTGGAGTTTTGAGATCTGTTTAGCGATATCGAATACTAAAGGTGACAGATAGTGAATCCAATACCAAAAATAAAATATAGGAAAATGAATTACCTTTACATGATACCATCGCCTTCCTCAAGTGCTTCACCATATTGATAAAATATATGGAGCAAATATGATTCATCAATAGAATATCACTAAAGAAAGGAAAGAAAATTTTCATCTGGAGTTGCGGACCCTCAGCATTTCTTCTCACACAAAGCAGACCAATATGTAAATGTCGAGAAACCCGTTGCACCAGACCGCAATGCTTCTCGTCCTAATCAGCATGCCGACGCTTCGGTCGCACATCGAGGTGACTGATTCAGTAGATCAATAGAAGGGGAGGACAGTGCGCGCTGCCTTGCCTCCAAGATGAGCAGATGATAATTCGGCTGACGCCGGTGAGTGAAGCAGCAGGTCCGACCTCGAGGTGACTGATTCAGTAGATCAATAGATGGAGAGTACATTGCGTGTGCGCTGCGATTGAAGAGGAAAGGTCTGACGGGAAGAATTGTTTTCAACTTGTCTAGAAATAGTGAGTGGGGAGATAGTGGAGCGACTTTAATGTGAAGTCACAAGGACTACTCGTCTATTCTAGTGGGCAGGTTATCAGTTCGGCTTCGGAATGCGAAGTTAACTGGCATTGCATGTCTTTCGTGGGTGTCATTAGTCAATCATTAGGAAATTAATAGTGGAAGAAACGGGACCCTTCAACAAAAGTGAATCACAGGTTCTCAAAAAAAAGTGAATCACATTGACGTGGAAAGGAGGTGACATGGCATACAACTCATCAGTAACTGAAAAAAAGAGGTGGCATGCTTGCATGTTGAGATAATTACCTATAGTGGGTTGCTCCAATTCAGATATTATAGATTAGATGATGCCCCGCGCGTTGCTGCGGTATTTTTTTTAGTAAACATTAGAAGTTTCAGACTAAAAAAATAAACATAACACCAAATTGGCAACGATTTCCTTGACAACAATGCGATAAGAATCAGAGCATGTTCTCTGACGAAACTGTGTTGGTTCAGAGCTATGAAAAGAGAATACATTAACCTTCACGCCTTTTGGCAACACTCGCTTACCATGGGATTACCTCATTATGTGACATTGCAGTAAAATGGTTTGAAAGGATAGGTTGAGAGCTCTGCATCGAAGCATGGAACGACGCATGCCTAAGATACTTTTCTGATTTTTTCTTTTCAAAAGACGGCAAGAGACTTGCTACTTTCATTGACAAAGAGAAGAAAGCTGTTTTTTTTTAAGTTCATCTCTCTACACTAATTTAAAAGCGAACTTCCTCTGAATCAACGGACAAAATATGGACCAGTGAAGGATGACTTAGATACTGCAGAAAAAGCCTCCGTGGAGATCAAAATGTAGACTGGGGTAAGCAGCTGTAAAATCATGAAGACATGATTAAAACTGGAAACAAAATCACATCAATTTGATGACGTGCAACTAACGTTATAATCCATTCATTACAATGGTTAATTTTTTAGGGGAAAGGGGGACAATAGTCCTTGAATACATAAATAAGACAAACACGTAGTAACCCCTTTTTCCAAAACTGAGCAGAAAACATCACCAACCAGATTGAGTTCTTGACTATCTCTCGTTTGGACAAATGTATACCTGAGATTAGCTTAGACAAACTTAACTTACGACTGATTTCATATAATGCACCAAAAGTTCGTTAGCATAAAGTCACAAACCATGATAAAACAATATAAAAGGATGTGGAACAAACATATATCGAGAAGCACTGACATAAGCTAGCTCCAGCTAGTCTCATATGGCATAATTAACCCACGAAAAAAGTAGAGATATACCTCAATACTTTCATTAGCTTTATTGTACTCCTGGTACAAACAACCTCAAACTCTATCATAAGTATCTGATCAAACAATGGGCCACTCGCTTCAGACACAAACAACATAGAACCGGCATGTGTGAATGTGGATAACTTGCATGGTGAACTAATTTGGTTGGATGGGAAACAGGGGCATGCCTGCAAAAAATGCATAAAAAGAAGTAAAATCCCATAGAAATTTAGTTATCCAAAATTCCAGATAGGAGATGATGAGCGAAAGGACCTGTTCAGGCATCGTTGAGAAGCTCTTGTAATCATTCACGGTAGAGTTTGGAGGAAGATGAGTAGCAACCAGTCCTACTGCTTAATTGTTGCAACTACAAAAACATGTACAGATCGATCCATACCAAGTGCCATAGGTGTGTAGCAGGAATGTCAAAAGAACACCGTATAGCAACCTATCATAATTCATCAAAACGGAAAATGGAAATTTCATCACAAAGAAAACACATCTGCTGGGATCGGAGAGGCATGATCGAATTTGATAGCATGGTAGAGATAAATTGGTCAGGGGGATTCTACTTTCGTCTTCACTTACAACATTGAATAAACAAAGGGAAAACTGATCGGTGTTTTGATAATTACTTTGAATATGTTTCTATGCACGTTCCTCCGGCCTCCGGCAAGTATCCCTCGGCCAGGTTTGCACGTCTTGTTGGTCTTGCCTCCTCCCAAGTTCAACCAGTTGGTACTCACCTTTACTCCCAGCAACAAATCCTCGGCTTTCTTGGCTTGCATGAAACGACATCTGAGGGGGAAAAATCGAAGTAGACTCGTTAGGTACATTCAAACCTCTCACAATTGGATCCAATAAAAATCAGTGGGGAATTGAGTGAGCGGCATGCAAAATCCTAGGAAAATCGAATCAGATCGAGTCAGGCAAAACATCGAGCAGCTATCGTGGGAAAGAGCAACGTAAAAAATTGTCGAATATTTGTGTGGCCATGTGGGGATACAAAAGAAAAGGGGAAGAAGAATCTGGAGCAGACACCAGAGTAAAAAATGGCGCCAGAGATGTACGCAAGCAGGCGGGAGCACTAGAAATCCGTAGCAACACGGGTGCTTTTTATAACCGGAGGAGCTTCCGGGTGAGTTAAATCTAGCAGTTTCTTGTGTGTATTTCCACGGCAGTGATGAATCATGAATACCGAGCATCATGGGGCGTTTTCATGAGTATTTGTGGTGAGGAGGGCATCGGTCAGTCGACGGTGGTGGAGGAGCACCATTAATGGGGACGAACAATAACCGAGCTTTTTTCCACGTAACAAAGACCAAGCGAGCGATCGCTTCCAGAACAAAGCGAGTGGGTGATTGGCCTCGGCCCATGTTTTTCCTCGGCCCATGTTTCAATGGGAGCCCATGTCGGTCAGCTATGTGGACGAACGCACGAGGCTGTGTGATATGGGGTGGCCCGATCTTCTCAGTAAGCAACGGTGGTGATGATGACCACGGGGTGATTGCAGCGGAGGTAACTTGATGAAGTGGATGATAACTTGTATGCCGCGACGAGATCTCTCGATTGGTCCCTGTCGCCAATGCAACAGCTCTCAACCCTGCAAGATATTCGCAACTCCACACACTTGCGCACGTAGCCGTCGACCACGAAGCGGTAAGTTGCAACCTTCTAATTCCCAATGGAACAACAGATTACACAAGACTTTCAGATCTACACAATATCAAGCAATATGGTGTAGGGAATTCAATAGTTTTGCAGAGCAAACAACTAAGAACTAGGGTTTATCTTAAACGTGGTCTAAAGCAACTTGGGGGGCGTCCTGGGCACTTATATAGGCGTCCAGGACGACCTCAGGTAGAAAAGATACAAAAATAACCGACCCAGAATAGATCTGGTCGAGACAGACTCGGACACGGCCGGTCTGGGGGCCGGTCGACCGGGCCTGGAGCCGGGTGGCGACCGAATGGAACGTCCAGGCTTACTGGATACGCCCCGGTTGGCACAAGCGTGGAACCCGGTTTGGACCGGGCCGATCCGACGTGGGAGCCGGTCGACCGGATCTGGGACCGGGTGGCCCGGCGGCACGGCCGGTTGGACCGGCCCTGGCACCGACCTCCTGAACTTCATCTCCTCCTCTCGCGCATGCCTCCCGCTCCTCCCTCGCGTGTCCATGGGATGTCTTCAGGTCCAGCTCCATGTCCAGCTTCACGTCCATCATCTGGTCCAGCTGCTCCTCTCCTCCTCGTGCGATGCTTGGTTCCTCTTCATACCTGATGATACATAAGTAACAAGACTTAGGCAGTATAAAGTTCTCATCAATCAAAGTATCGTTTAGGAATAAGTTCACCTGTTGCTTAAGTAGCTTCGCACGAGCCCTTGTAATAGGTCCAATCCGAACTTCATTAGACTTGAGCTTCACAGCAGGTTCAA
This sequence comes from Lolium rigidum, assembly GCF_022539505.1. Lineage (NCBI taxonomy): Eukaryota > Viridiplantae > Streptophyta > Magnoliopsida > Poales > Poaceae > Lolium > Lolium rigidum. The sequence continues at coordinate 224,518,334 of NC_061510.1, read as the reverse complement.
CTTCATTTGGTAATGACGGAGGTAGTAGTGTGGTAGGGATGTCCTCATCATCCCCCCCCCCCTCAAAAGGCGTCGACCTCGACGCTCCAAGGTCTTCTCCGTCATATGGTGTCAAATCAGCAACATTGAAAGAATTACTGACACCAAACTCATCAAGTGGAAGATCTATCGAGTATGCGTTATCGTTGATCTTGGCAAGGACATTGTAAGGACCAGCACCACGAGGAAGCAACTTGGACTTCCGCAGCTTCGGGAACCTATCCTTGCGTAAATGTACCCAGACCATATCACCAGGCTTGAACAAGATCTCCTTGCGCTTCTTGTTCATCGTTGCAGCATTGCTCTTGCCTTTCTCTATCAAATCTTTAGTCTTCTCATGTATCTTCCGTACAAAATCTGCCCTCTTGGATGCCTCCATATTAACTCTCTCATGTATGGGCAAAGGCAACAAGTCAAGTGGAGTAATGGGTTTGAAACCATACACCACCTCAAAAGGACACAGCTCGGTGGTAGAATGTACCGCCCTGTTATAAGCAAACTCCACATGCGGCAAACAATCTTCCCACTCCTTCAGGTTCTTCTTGATCATGGATCTCAACAGTTGTGACAATGTTCTATTCACCACTTCTGTTTGACCATCAGTTTGTGGATGACAAGTAGTGCTGAAAAGCAGCTTCGTCCCCGACTTTCTCCACGACGTCTTACGAAGTAGCTCATAAACTTCACGTCACGATCGAAACAATAGTCTTCGGGACTCCATGTAATCGTACAAGCTCCCCGAAAAACGAGGTTAGCAATATGCGACGCATCGTCGCTTTTGTAGCGAGCAATAAAATGTGACATTTTAGAAAATCTGTCCAATACCACAAATATAGAATCATGGCCTCTTTTAGTACGCGGCAAACCCAACACAAAATCCATACTAATATCCTCCCAAGGTGTAGTAGGTGCCAGTAAAGGAGTATACAAACCGTGAGGTTTCAGCTTGGACTTGGACTTGTTGCAAGTAATGCACCTTTTCACATACCTGTCCACATCCCGCCTCATCTTTGGCCAATAAAAATGGTCAGCTAGCATGAGTAGCGTCTTCTCACACCCAAAGTGACCCATCCAACCTCCAGCACGTGATTCCTGCAATAAGAGCAAACGCACAGACGATTCTGGAACACATAGTTTGTTAGCTCTAAACAAAAACCCATCATGTATGTGATATTTTTCCCATGCTTTACCAATAGCACACAAGCGATATGGTTCAGCAAAATCATGATCAGTGGCACACAAATCACATAAAACTTCTAATCCAGGAATTTTAACATCAAGTTGAGTTAATAGCATATTCTTCCTAGATAGATGTGGTGACCCTGCATACCACTTCATGTTGTAGTATGCCAGTCGTTGATATAACATTCACGAAGTACCAATCCGCAAATATTACATCCCTCAGAGTAGTACAACAGAACATAGCAGGTCCATAACTCATTCTTTTATTATTACAAACCATACATACATATCATCTCCGAGTTCCTCTTGGGTCCTAAGAGGAATACTCCTGGGTTCGAGGTGAACCCAACTTAACTTACAATATAATAGTCTCAGCAGGTCATACATCTTATTCTACACGAGCAGCCTAGTACTAAGTGTTCACACTGCTCGGTTACTACTTCTAGTAGGGTACTCTATGCTTGTTCTCCCTCGGAACCGTTCCCGGCTCCGTAGACTATAAGATAGTCTACACCTTCTACACCTCCGGAGAGGTCTGGCTCTTCATAGCAGATTTCTTATGCTCCTTCTTGGTTGTCGATGTCCTCCTCAAGACGATTCAGGCAATCTAAGTAGGGGATTTAAGAGTGGTATGAGTACGAGCGTACTCAACAAGTTCATTATAGAAAAGAGTTGTTTAATGCACTAGCTACGATATCAGACCAAAAAGTCTAATACCCATGCAGGTTTTCATAATCATTTCTTCAAGAGGTTGCTTTTATCAATAAGAACTATGTCCGTCAGCCTTCACCGGTTTACTAGAACTTCATGGAGTTCCTTTCCGGCAGCGTTCGCAGTTCCAAACCCGGAACAGGGAGTGACAGGTCACGATTCATTACACTCTGCAGAGGTGTGTTGCTTTACCCATAAGAGATCTTAACCATGGTGCCAACCGGGCAGCTTCCCCGTCCACACTTGCTTTGGTGTGAGGCCCGGTATAAGGTCTTAGCCAATCATATTCCTCCGCTACCTCGCACACCCACCCTTTGTTGCAATCCCCGACCCTGGGTCCTCGCCGATGTACTTATACCAATTAAGGATGGCCCCCGACCACGACAACAGTTATGGGCTCACTACCATAAACTCCTTCGCCGGTAGATGCAACCCATCATAGACCGCATTACCGTGGGGAATTAGAGGGGGATCCCCACCCTCAAGTTGCCCCCGCAAGATACAACTGCTACGGTAAGCGCATCCGTTGATGTACGAGAGGTGGAAATACAATTGACTACTCCGTCCCACTCCAGATCTTATGGTTAACACGAGTTTTACGGCACAAGAATCACTAGACGACATTTGTTGTTTAATCCTAGATGGATATAAACCCATTGCAATGGAACCTCCACCATGTCAACACATTCCATAGTTCCATTGCCAACCACATAGTCATATTCATAGTTATGAAAATAGTACTTTTGCTTTTCATGCAAGAGTGATAAGTATAGTACTTTGCAAATAATTTGGTAAAAAATACTCAAATGACATGAGTAAGCGATGAACTTGCCTGAAGACTGCAAAGTATTGCAGTTCGATGGTGTGGACTGACCCTTGTCCTCTGCTGCTGAAAAATAGCATCATTGTCCGATAAGGGCAATGGTTAAAGAAGCAATTATGCATGATTCAGCTTTTAGGGTTTGTTTACCCCCTTCCCGATGCCTTATTATTTTATGTAAGAGGTAATTACTAAGAATAATTTAGGGATACTCTATTTAGGGTAAAATACTACCTTGAAATGTTGTCAATGTGTTTTTAAAGTCCCAAAGAATTTATGGACTTATTTTATCATTAAAAATAGGGTGGGTTATTTTTAATGGTTAAAATATTCATCAAATTATGACTTAATCTCTTTTGTCTCCAAAAATTCCTTTTCATATTTTATTATGATAGAGAATTTTGTGCTGAGTGGTTTTCATATATTTATTTATTTATTTAGAGCTTTATTCATTTTATAAAAAAATCTGGAAAGATTCAATTTAATGGGCATTTTTGAAAAGACAGAAATGCCCCTGGGCCCACCTGTCAGTGGAGCCCAGTGGGTTGGGTTAGACCCGCACGGTCCAACCGACCCGTGCGGTCGCTCCCACTTCTCCCCCTCCGTGCCGCTTCGACGAACCCTAATTCCCCTCGCTCTCTGGCGACCCGCGTCGCCCTCGCCGTCGCCGGTCGATTCCGGCGAACTCCAGCGGTGTTGGCCTCCGCCATAGTGCGCAATCGATACAGCCCGTGACGGCGCGTCAATCTATCCGCGTCGATCTGACGCGTGCGTCCAGGGTTGCTCGACCTCGACCCTCTCAGGTGCTAGGGTTGCGGTCCTCGCCGGCGATGCGTGTCGGCGGATGGTCCTAACCTCCCTGGTATCGCTCGGCGGCTTTCTGATGTGGTGCTGGGCGCCGTGGTGCTCGACGTGGCCTGGCCTGGCTACGGCTTGGCGCTGCCGTGGCCTGGCTGTGCTGCTGCATCCGCCATGGCTACGTCTACGAGCTCCTGCTCCCAGGTATGTTCGCTTCCGTCTCTTCTTTCCCTGTTCTTCCTCCTCCCTTGCTCTGGATGCTCTTGCATCCATCTCCTTGGTGTGCTGGCCTTGCCAGTACACCAGATCCAGCTCCTTCTTCATCTCTTGGTCAAGCTCAGGCCATGGCTGCTCTTCCTCCTGGAATGGCTGTTGTTCTATGCTAGTCGCTTGCTATCTTTGTCTTGGGTTATTGCTTCTTTGCGCTCTCCGATCTTGTTGTGACTCATGTGCAATAGCTCATGAGCACTTTATGATGCTCATGGTCTGCTAGATGGTTCTTGCTACTGCTGCTGGTGCTAGACTATCATGTATGATCATTTCTTGGCTCCTGGCTTGATTACAATATGCAATCCTTGCATTCTTGCAAGAGCCAGTGCCTCTGTGATATGTTTATTGAGCTTTAGCTCATGGTAAAGCTCTTCTAGGCTTGTCTGTTATTTAGCTACTTCATTTCCTTGCTGATGTGCTTCTGGATACAATTATAAAATTGTTTGTATGATTATCTGTGATACAATTGTTGCTTATTTGTGGCTATTTCATTAACTGGTCCATGTGTTGATGCTAGGATTGACTCTAGCATGCCTTAGCATGCTCTAGCAAGCTCTGGTGATCATATGATCATCAGCTGCTGGTTGATTGCTTGCTCACTTATTGTTTGTGCCTGTCTGGTGCTTATCCTGGTGACTCTGTATCACCATATCTTGTGCTGGTGCAGGCTTTTTCTTGATCAAGTATCTGCTGATGCTTGCAGTGATCCTCTGGATCATTTGCAAGTGTCCATACCTCTGGTTGTTTGTGTATTTCAATTATCTGTATGGTTTGCTTGATCAAATGGATAAATGGATGAACTGTGATACAGTGATGATTCTTTTAATTGATTTTCTTGAGCTAGAGGGATGCCAACCATTTGTTGGGGACCCTAGCTCACTCTGAACCCTCTGGGTAGTGATGCAGTGGCTTGATGTGTGGTTTTGTGGGTTTGAGGTGGCCCTGACAACATCCTGATGCTGTCCAAGGGTAGCTCCCCCTCTCTGTGGCTTGTTGTGGTTGGGTGAATGCTTGCTGGTGATCCTATTGGATTACCAGAAGCTTTTGATGTTGAAAATACTTGCAGAAAACATATATCTCTGCATATCTGATGGTTTTAAATGGGCTAGAGTGGTCTGTGTGTATCTAGGTACAAATCTGGGATGGTTTCTTACTATTTCCATTTGGAAATATGCTACCATTTGTCTGGTTGGCATAACCACGGTCATAGGCTTTGATTGATCCCTGATTTTTGCCATTTCTACCAGGTTACTCTTGGTCTATGACCAAGTGATGATCAATACTGGATTATTCCACCCTCTTGTGTATCTGTGGATGCATGGTTGTGCATATGGTGAACAAAACCATCTGGTTTGTTCATGATTATGGTATACCTCACTCCAGCTCCTAGAAAATGGTGTTGGTGTAGAGGTTTTGCTTCTGGATGATTTCTGCTTGCCCTGCTCCTCCTGGCTAGCTGATGCTTGATCTATTCCATGATTTGTTGCTCAACAGTAAGCAGTTCTTGGTGGAACTGTTTCTGGAGGTTTTGCTAGCTATGTGTTCTTCCTGTTCTTGAGTTCTTACCCTGGTGAAGCTGTTGTCGATGAGCTGCTAGGGTTTGGCTTGAAAAAGATTATATATGGCCCTCTCCTTGCTCCCTTGGTCGACAGCATAGCCTGGCACCATTTTGGTGACTCCCCTGGCTGTGTGTGCTGGTGTGCATGCAAACAGCCTTGTGAGCTGCCTGTGTGGTTCCATGTTGGGACTTGGTCCTTTTGGTGGATCAGCTCGACTGATCTTGATAATATCCACTAAATTCCCTTTATTTGCTAACCTGCCAAGTGGTACTGCCACTTGGTTTAATGCTTCTTTTTGTTTCTCTGTTTGTGTTTGCAGGTTTGAAGAGATGATCAAGGATCTCTCCTTCCAGAGATTAATCGAGAACTACAAGATAAAGATTTAGTGTAGTGAAGCAAGTTTCTATTCTTTGTAATTTTCCTTTTCTATTTTTCCATTTATTCAATTTCTGTAATGTGTTGCAATATTCATAATCCATTTGGAATATTGTAATTGACAATGTAAATTGTGTGATAATCAATAAAGCTCAAAGTTTCTCTAATGAGCTTTAAATATGTGTGATATTCTTTTATATGTTTAATTATCTATTTGTTTAATGAATTTGAATTATGATATATTCAATTGATGTTTGAATTTGAATTATGATATATTTAATTGATGTTTAAATTATGATATATTCAATTGAAGTCAGATCTGGCTGAAGATCTGCATAACTCTTTTGTCGGCTTTGGGCTATCTTGAGTCTGTCCCTTATCACATCAATTATCTGTTGCTTTTCCTTCACATAATCTGGATCAAACTCCTTGCTTGAACCTCTCTCGTACCAACAGATAGGTGACCTACACTTCCTTCCATACAGAGATTCAAATGGTGCCATCTTGATGCTACTTTGATAGCTGTTGTTGTACGAAAACTCTGCTAGTGGTAAGTGTTCCTCCCATGATCCTCCGAAGTCTAGGGCACTAGCCCTAAGCATATCCTCGAGTATCTGATTTGTCCTCTCCATTTGTCCTCCCGTCTGAGGATGATATGCAGTGCTAAAATCCAATTTAGATCCTAAAGCTTCATGAAGTTGCTTCCAAAAGGCTGAGGTGAACACAGATCCTCGATCTGATACTATTTTCTTGGGAACTCCATGTTTGCTTACTATCTCCTTGATGTATAAATCTATGAGTTTTTCTCCCTTGTCCTGTTGGTTTACGGCTAAGAAATGTGCACTCTTCATCAACCGGTCCACGATTACCCATATCATGTCCTTCTTTTTTTGTTCATGGGTAGTCCGGTGATGAAATCCATTCCTATCTCTTCCCACTTCCATTCTGGGATTGGTAAAGGTTGTAATGGTCCTGCTGGACTTTGGTGTTCTGCCTTCACCCTTTGACAAGTATGGCACTCCGCCACATATTGTGCAATTTCTCTCTTCATGTTATTCCACCAGAATAACTCTTTTAGGTCCATGTAGATTTTGGTACTTCCTGGATTGATTGAATACGGTGTTTGATGAGCTTCTCTAAGTATAACTTCCTTGATCTCGGCGTTATTTGGAACGCAAATCCTTTTCTGGAACCATAATGATCCAGACTCTCCTCGGTGGAATTCTGATGATCTTCCTTCATCGATCCTTCTCATTTCCTCCATGATGAATGGATCATCAAGTTGACCCATGATAATCTCATTCCTTAAGTTCACACTTAACTCATCTGCAACTTGTAGTGCTGATAGTCCTTCATGTGCTTCCTTCTCCCAAAGTTGTATCTGTGCTTGGCTTATTTCCTTTTTCAACTCCGGTGCTAATTCTGGTTCTACTCCTCCAGTACTATTTCTACTTAAGGCATCCGCTACCACGTTAGCCTTTCCTGGAGTGTAATTGATGGTCAGATCATAATCCTTGATTAACTCAAGCCATCTTTTCTGTCTCATGTTTAGTTCCTTCTGAGTGAAGAAGTATTTGAGACTCTTATGATCTGTATAGAGCTCACACTTGGCTCCATAGAGAAAATGTCTCCAAGTTTTTAGTGCAAATACGACCGTTGCTAGCTCTAGGTCATGTGTTGGATAATTCACTTCATGAGGTCTGAGTTGCCTCGATCCATAAGATATTACTTTCCGATCTTGCATGAGTACGCAACCTAATCCATGCTTGCATGCGTCACAATACACGGTGTAATCCTTTCCAACTTCCGGAACTGCTAACACCGGTGCTGTGGTGAGTTTCTCCTTCAGAGTCTGAAAACTCTTCTCACACTCATCAGACCACACAAACGGTGTGTTCTTCCTTAACAGCTTAGTCATTGGTCCAACTATCTTTGAGAATCCTTCGATGAATCTCCGATAGTATCCTGCCATTCCTAAGAATCCTCGGATTTCCTTGACATTCTTTGGTGCTTCCCATTCTAAAACTGCTGCTACCTTGTTTGGCTTTACTGCTATACCATCCTTACTGATAACATGACCAAGAAATTCTACTTGGTCTAGCCAAAACTCACATTTTCTGAATTTGGCATAGAGTTGATGTTCTCTTAGTGTTTGCAACACTATCCTAAGATGCTCAGCATGTTCAGCTTTATCCTTGAGTATATCAAGATATCATCGATGAATACGATGATAAACTTGTCAAGACATGGCATAAAGATCTTATTCATGAGATTCATGAATATTGTTGGGGCATTGGTTAACCCAAAAGGTACTACTAAGTACTCATGATGCCCATACCTTGAAACAAATGCAGTTTTCGGAACATCTTCCTTTTTGATCTTTATCTGATGGTATCCTGATCTCAGATCATTCTTGGAAAAGACTCCTGCTCCTCTAACTTGATCAAACAGATCTTGTATTCTAGGAAGTGGATACTTGTTCTTGATAGTAACATTGTTCAAGTTCCTATAGTCTCCACACATCCTTCGGCCTCCATCCCTTTTATCCACGAATATCACTGGTGATCCCCATGGTAAAATACTCTCCTGAATGAATCCTTTCTGTTCTAGGTCATCTAATTGTTCCTTGAGTTCTTTCAACTCCTTAGGCCCCATCTTGTATGGTGCCTTAGCAATCATAGCTGTTCCCGGAATTAGGTCGATAGTAAACTCTATCTCCCTATCTGGTGGCATTCCAGGTAATTCCTTTGGAAAAACATCCTGGAACTCATTAACTACGGGTATGTCCTCCAGTTTCAATTCCTTCATGCTATTCAACTATAACTCTACCTCAATCTGGGTATGCTTATCTCCTTGATAAATCATTCTGCCTCACTCGGGGCTTTTCAAAGACACTGTCTTGTTTGCACAATCTATCAAGGCTCCGTTTGCCTCTAACCAGTTCATACCCAGAATGACATCTATGTCCTTCATAGGTAGAACGAACAAGTCTGCGTCAAACGCACACTTATTGATCATAATGACCTGTCCTTGTTTAATATGGGTTACTACTATCGTTCCCCCCGCAGATAGTATGGTGATAGGTGTATCTAACTTAGTACAACTAATCCCATGTTTGATGATGAATTGCTGAGAAATGAATAATGTAGTTTCACCAGTATCGAAAATTACTTTGCCAGGATGAGTGAGTATCTGAAGCGTACCTATCACTGCTTGATTGGAGTTCACCACCTCCTCCAGACTGGTGCAGTTCAACTTTCCGAAGGGTTTCTTGTTCTTCCAATTCCCTCCGGAATTCCCACCTTGGTTTCCTCCTCCTCCTGACTGTCCTCCTCCGTTGTTTCTCTTGGGGAAATCCTTCAACATGTGCCCCTCCTGACGACACCCAAAACATATGATTTTGGGCTTACGGCAGTCCTTCGAGACATGTCATTTAAATCCACAGTTGCGGCAAATGATCGGATTTGCCGTTTGAAATCCTTGGTTTCTCTTGTTGTTGTTGTTGTAGTAGTAGTAGTAGTAGTAGTAGTAGTTGTTGTTGTTGTTGTTGTTGTTGTTGTTGTTGTTGTACCTCGGCTTGAAACTCAAGCTGGTATTGGGCTTGTTGCTGACAAATTTCTTCGGCTCAAATCTGGCCTTCTTTCTCTTTTCCTCCTGAAGCTGTTTGAAGTCATCTTCAAGAGTGATGGCTGCATCCACCAACTCCTGGAACTCAGTAGCTCTCAACATTCGGAGTTGTACCTTGAACTGAGGATTCAATCCTCTCATGAACCTCTTCTTCTTCTTGTCCTCCGTGTTGACCTCCTCAACAGCATACCGGGACAATCCTGAAAACTCCCTGACGTAAGTCAGGATAGCCTTATCCTTCTGCTCGAGACTCTCGAACTCTCGACACTTCAACTCCACTATACTTTCAGGGACATTGGATTCCCTGAACTTCCTCTTGAACTCTTTCCAGGTGAAAACCTTTTCAGCTGGGTAAACAGCAACGATATTATCCCACCATGATGCGGCGGGTCCACACAACAAGTGCGTAGCATATATGACCTTCTCCAGGTCATTGCATCCGACAGTGTTGAGCTTTCGCTCAGTATCCATCAGCCAACCCTCCGCGTCCATAGGTTCAGGCGCGTAGGCGAATGAGATTGGCTTGGTGTTCTGGAAATCTGACAGAGTAACGCAAGGGTTCTCTGGCCTTTCTACCCGGTTCTGTTGCAACAACTCTTGGAAGAATTTATTCTGCTGCTCCATAGTCAGACGTTGTCTTTCCTCCAACATTTGCATGTATTGGAGGAAATTCTGCTGCGTCATAGGTGGTGGTGGTGGAAACTGATTTCTGGTGGCTTCATCCGCCTCTTCCTTCTGTTTGACCTCGCGCTCGAGGCGTTGTGCTTCACTCTCGTCGCCAAACGTTCCCGACATCTTCCCCTAGTTCTGTAACACAAAGTGGTACTCATAGTTACTCCATGCACAAGTTTTCTGAGCTCAAATTTGTGCACAGAACTAGTCACGCAATGGAAATCAAGAACCAAATCCAAATCATACAAAACATATACCATGTATATACATACTTAAGTGGTTTATTACAATACTCAGTAGTAGTGTGAGTATGCAAACTCTCTTATTGAAGTATAATTACAACTTGTACAAATATTACATACTACAATACATGTGGTACAACTGTATTGTAGTCTCGCCTCCCGAGGTGGTCTCTAGTCGTGGCTTCATTCCCGATACATCCCAGGCTTCCATCTGGTCGAACGAGTAGTCCTCCTGATAGAGTCTGGGACATAAGGTCTCCCAGTCGGCTGGTAGTCTGAATCAGAGGATGATCCCAGGGAGAAATCTGTTGTCATGAAATGATTATTTAATGCAGCATAATCCTCCCCTGGGGTGTACTCCCATGTGACTCCATCGTAAGCATTACCTCCATCTGTGTCCGACTCTATCATGATCGGATACTCCTCATAATATCCCCTACTGTACTGATGGTTCTGATACTGGTTTATGGCGTCTTGATCCATCTCGGGATTACATCTTACTGGATCACTGTCCGTCCCCATGTATGATCCCCAACGCCAACCTGTGGAGTTCTCTATAGGAGTCTCGGAACGCTGATGGTTTCCGGATTCCTCTCCGCCCTCATATCCACCTTGGGAGCTACTAGGAAAGTACCTAGGTGTTATAGGTGTGGTTTGTGGTTCTGGACGGTCAATATTAATAAAATCACTAGCTGAATAAACTGGTGAGTGAACCTCACCCTCCATCGGCTCCTTTCCCTTCGACTCCTCTATGGGCTCAGTGAATTCATCCAACATTGTGTCAATTGCCCCCGACAGATGTCGGTTCAACTGAAAGAATAATGTCAGTAGGTTCCGGCAGTTATCCATGTACTTAGCGGCTACTGCAGATTTTCTCTTTGCAAACTTAAAGTGGTTCAACATAGGATCATCTTCCTCCTCCATATGTGGAATATGTGCGAATTCGGAACAAATAAGCTCCTTGGTCTTATGTTCCCGAATATCTGTGATGGCTTTCATTATGGCTATGTGATAGGTTGTTCATATGGTCCTAGCCTCTCCTGCTGGCATCACTGCTCTCATTCCTAGGGATTCTGGTAGTTGTAGTCCTACCCTACACTTCGCCAATACTGTACCATCGTAGTACATGTATTTCATTACTCGGATTTGGGGATCGCACCCAAATTCGAGTAACATTGCACGGAGAATGTCAGCAAGTCCTCCATCATAATCGTTCATAGTTGATTCCTTTAGTTTCACGTTACGTCCGGAATGTGAACTGGCCATTTTAGGCCGTGGATAAGAAAGATTATAATATTAGTAATGATGCATCATAATAGCGATAATAAATAATTATCGCACTAAAAGATATGATTGTTTTATTCTCAAGTGAATATACACCATATTTTTAGAGAATTCTTTACTAATCCTATTTGACTCCTAACGTTCTGTCCCATTTACTAGGTTCCAACCTAAGGTCAAAGCTTTTGCTCGATACCAACTATGGTGACCCCGCATACCACTGCATGTTGTAGTATGCCAGTCGTTGATATAACATTCACGAAGTACCAATCCGCAAATATTACATCCCTCAGAGTAGTACAACAGAACATAGCAGGTCCATAACTCATTCATTTATTATTACAAACCATACATACATATCATCTCGGAGTTCCTCTTGGGTCCTAAGAGGAATACTCCTGGGTTCAAGGTGAACCCAACTTAACTTACAATATAATAGTCTCAGCAGGTCATACATCTTATTCTACACGAGCAGCCTAGTACTAAGTGTTCACACTGCTCGGTTACTACTTCTAGTAGGGTACTCTATGCTTGTTCTCCCTCGGAACCGTTCCCGGCTCCGTAGACTATAAGATAGTCTACACCTTCTACACCTCCGGAGAGGTCTGGCTCTTCATAACAGATTTCTTCTGCTCCTTCTTGGTTGTCGATGTCCTCCTCAAGTCGATTCAGGCAATCTAAGCAGGGGATTTAAGAGTGGTATGAGCACGAGCGTACTCAATAAGTTCATTATAGAAAAGAGGTGTTTAATGCACTAGCTACGATATCAGACCAAAAAGTCTAATACCCATGCAGGTTTTCATAATCAGTTCTTCAAGAGGTTGCTTTTATCAATAAGAACTATGTTCGTCAGCCTTCACCGGTTTACTAGAACTTCATGGAGTTCCTTTCCGGCAGCATTCGCAGTTCCAAACCCAGAACAGGGAGTGACAGGTCACGATTCATTACACTCTGCAGAGGTGTGTTGCTTTACCCATATGAGATCTTAACCATGGTGCCAACCGGGAAGCTTTCCCGTCCACACTTCCTTTGGTGTGAGGCCCGGTATAAGGTCTTAGCCAATCATATTCCTCCGCTACCTCGCACACCCACCCTTTGTTGCAATCCCCGACCCTGGGTCCTCGCCGGTGTACTTATACCAATTAAGGATGGCCCCCGACCACGACAACAGTTCTAGGCTCACTACCATAAACTCCTTCGCCGGTAGATGCAACCCATCATAGACCGCATTACCGTGGAGAATTAGAGGGGGATCCTGATGGCGTGTAAGCACACGTCCGTTGGGAACCCCAAGAGGAAGGTGTGATGCGTACAGCAGCAAGTTTTCCCTCAGAAAGAAACCAAGGTTTATCGAACCAGGAGGAGCCAAGAAGCACGTTGAAGGTTGATGGCAGCGGGATGTAGTGCGGCGCAACACCAGGGATTCCGGCGCCAACGTGGAACCTGCACAACACAACCAAAGTACTTTGCCCCAACGAAACAGTGAGGTTGTCAATCTCACCGGCTTGCTGTAACAAAGGATTAGATGTACAGTGTGGATGATGATTGTTTGCAGAAAACAGTAGAACAAGTATTGCAGTAGATTGGATTCAATGTAAAAGAATGGACCGGGGTCCACAGTTCACTAGAGGTGTCTCTCCCATAAGATAAATAGCATGTTGGGTGAACAAATTACAGTCGGGCAATTGACAAATAGAGAGGGCATGACCATGCACATACATGATATGATGAGTATTGTGAGATTTAATTGGGCATTACGACAAAGTACATAGACCGCTATCCAGCATGCATCTATGCCTAAAAAGTCCACCTTCGGGTTATCATCCGAACCCCTTCCGGTATTAAGTTGCAAACAACATGACAATTGCATTAAGTATGGTGTGTAATGTAATCAATAACTACATCCTCGGACATAGCATCAATGTTTTATCTCTAGTGGCAACAACACATCCACAACCTTAGAACTTTACGTCACTCGTCCCGCATTTAATGGAGGCATGAACCCACTATCGAGCATAAATACTCCCTCTTGGAGTTAAGAGTAAAAACTTGGCCGAGCCTCTACTAATAATGGAGAGCATGCAAGATCATAAACAACACATAGGTAATAGATTGATAATCAACATAACATAGTATTCTCTATCCATCGGATCCCGACAAATACAACATATAGAATTACAGATAGATGATCTTGATCATGTTAGGCAGCTCACAAGATCCGACAATGAAGCACATAAGGAGAAGACGACCATCTAGCTACTGCTATGGACCCATAGTCCAGGGGTGAACTACTCACTCATCACTCCGGAGGCGACCATGGCGGTGAAGAGTCCTCCGGGAGATGATTCCCCTCTCCGGCAGGGTGCCGGAGGCGATCTCCTCGAATCCCCCGAGATGGGATTGGCGGCGGCGGCGTCTCCGGAAGGTTTTCCGTATCGTGGCTCTCGGTGTCGGGGGTTTCGCGACGAAGACTATATGTAGGCGGAAGGGCAGCCTCGGAGGGGTCACGGGGGCCCCACACGCTAGGGCCGCGCGGGCCCCCTTGGGCCGCGCCGCCCTAGTGTGGCGGCGCCCCGTGGCCCCACTTCGTCTTCTCTTCGGTCTTCTGGAAGCTTCGTGGCAAAATAGGCCCCTGGGAGTTGATTTCATCCAATTCCGAGAATATTTCCTTACTAGGATTTCTGAAACCAAAAACAGCAGAAAACAACAACTGGCTCTTCGGCATCTCGTTAATAGGTTAGTGCCGGAAAATGCATAAATATGACATAAAGTATGCATAAAACATGTAGATATCATCAATAATGTGGCATGGGACATAAGAAATTATCGATACGTCGGAGACGTATCAGCATCCCCAAGCTTAGTTCTCGCTCGTCCCGAGCGAGTAAACGATAACAAAGATAATTTCTGGAGTGACATGCCATCATAACCTTGATCATACTATTGTAAGCATATGTAATGAATGCAGCGATCAAAACAATGGTAATGACATGAGTAAACAAATGAATCATAAAGCAAAGACTTTTCATGAATAGTACTTTCAAGACAAGCATCAATAAGTCTTGCATAAGAGTTAACTCATAAAGCAATAAATCAAAGTAAAGGTATTGAAGCAACACAAAGGAAGATTAAGTTTCAGTGGTTGCTTTCAACTTGTAACATGTATATCTCAGGGAAATCCACTTTGGCTCATAGGAGCATATGAACCCATTATGTGAATGTACATTTTGAAGTGTCAAAAAATTATAAACTAAATTTTTGCATGTACATCTAGACATTTTATGTTCGTACATAAGTTTTTAGAAAAAAATAATTTTTTATGTGTCTCCTGTAAAATAGATAAATTTTTATGCTCCAACACGACTACGTATAGTACATTTTTTTGTTTTTTTTGTACGTGCCACATAAAATGTTGTTTTTCCGCAAAAACTTGTGTACGAACATAGAATGTCATGATGTACAACAAAAAAATTATGTCAGAATTTTTTTACATTTTAATAATTGTTTTTTAATTACTTTGTATAATGGGAGCAAATGCTCCTATGTGCCAAAACGCCTCCTCCGTATATCTCATGGATATTTTCAATGTAAAGTAATATAACAAGTGCAATATGAAAGTATATAAGAATCAATGCATAGTTCACACAAGTGTTTGCTTCTTGAGGTGGAGAGAAATAGGTGAACTGACTCAACATAAAAGTAAAAGAAAGGCCCTTCGCAGAGGGAAGCATTGATTGCTATATTTGTGCTAGAGCTTTGGTTTTGAAAACAAGAAACAATTTTGTCAACGGTAGTAATAAAGCATATGTATCATGTAAATTATATCTTACAAGTTGCAAGCCTCATGCATAGTATACTAATAGTGCCTGCACCTTGTCCTAATTAGCTCGGATTACCGGGATTATCGCACTACACATGTTTTAACCAAGTGTCACAAAGGGGTACCTCTATGCCGCCTGTACAAAGGTCTAAGGAGAAAGCTCGCATTTTGGATTTCTCGCTTTTGATTATTCTCAACTTAGACATCCATACCGGGACAACATAGACAACAGATAATGGACTCCTCTTTAATGCATAAGCATGTACTCCCTCCGTCCCGTTTTAATTAACTCGCCGGTAATTATGCGAAAAAACCCCTCACGTTTCCCCCTTTCTACGCCACAGTCCCCGCGCGAGTCACCTCCTGACCACCCGTTCCCTACACTTCTCGATCTGGGGAGTGGATGAGGTCGTCTCCGGCCGATCCCCAAGTCCGCTCGCAAGCGATCGCAAGGAGAGGAGGGGCGCCCTCCTTCTTTCCGTCCGGCGAAAAACCCCATCGCCGGCCGCCGCATCCCCGCAGCGAAAGCCCTACCCCGCCGTCGCCATCGGGCCGCACTCCCCGCCAGCTCCCGGCAGAGGTACGGCTTTACCGCTCCGACCGGCGACCGCCCACCTCCGCCTCTCGCGCGCCTCCTCCGCCGCCCAAGCTCGCACTATTTCTGCCGTGGCTGAGGCGGCGGAGATCGCAAGCGAGCTCACGCCGGCGGCCATGGTGGTTGGTGCGGGCCAGATCTGGGCCCCTGCTTGGAGGCGGGTGTATTTTTGTTACATTGTAAAGGGCTGAAATGTAAAATTGCATTACTGAAGCGTTTTTCTCCCCCTGAGTTAATTAAAACGGGACGGAGGGAGTAGCAACAATTAATGTTCTCATATGAGATTGAGGATATATGTCCAAAACTGAAACTTCCACCATGATTCATGGCTTTAGTTAGCGGCCCAATGTTCTTCTCTAACAATATGCATGCTCTAACCAATAAATGAGTGGTAAATCTCCCTTACTTCTGACAAGACGGACATGCATAGCAACTCACATGATATTCAACAAAGAGTAGTTGATGGCGTCCCCAGGAACATGGTTATCGCTCAACAAGCAACTTAATAAGAGATAAAGTGCATAAGTACATATTCAATACCACAATAGTTTTTAAGCTATTTGTCCCATGAGCTATATATTGCAAAGGTAAAGGATAGAAATTTTAAAGGTAGCACTCAAGCAATTTACTTTGGAATGGCGGAGAAATACCATGTAGTAGGTAGGTATGGTGGACACAAATGGCATAGTGGTTGGCTCAAGGATTTTGGATGCATGAGAAGTATTCGCTCTCGATACAAGGTTTAGGATAGCAAGGTTATTTGAAACAAACACAAGGATGAACCGGTGCAGCAAAACTCACATAAAAGACACATTGTAAACATTATAAGACTCTACACCGTCTTCCTTGTTGTTCAAACTCAATACTAGAAATTATCTAGACTTTAGAGAGACCAAATATGCAAACCAAATTTTAGCAAGCTCTATGTATTTCTTCATTAATGGGTGCAAAGTATATGATGCAAGAGCTTAAACATGAGCACAACAATTGCCAAGTATCAAATTATTCAAGACATTTTAGAATTACTACATGTAGCATTTCCCAATTTCAACCATATAACAATTTAACGAAGAAGATTCAACCTTCGCCATGAATACTATGAGTAAAGCCTAAGGACATATTTGTCCATATGCAACAGCGGAGCGTGTCTCCCTCCCACACAATGAATGCTAGGATCCATTTTATTCAAACAAAAACAAAAACAAAAACAAACCGACGCTCCAAGCAAAGCACATAAGATGTGATGGAATAAAAATATAGTTTCAGGGGAGGAACTCGATAATGTTGTCGATGAAGAAGGGGATGCCTTGGGCATCCCCAAGCTTAAACGCTTGAGTCTTCTTAAAATATGCAGGGGTGAACCACCAGGGCATCCCCAAGCTTAGAGCTTTCACTCTCCTTGATCATATTGTATCATCTCCCTCTCTTGATCCTTGAAAACTTCCTCCACACCAAACTCAAAACAACTCATTAGAGGGTTAGTGCACAATAAAAATTCACATGTTCAGAGGTGACATAATCATTCTTAACACTTCTGGACATTGCACAAAGCTACTGGACATTAATGGAACGAAGAAATTTATGCATCATAGCAAAAGAGGCAATGCGAAATAAAAGGCAGAATCTGTCAAAACAGAACAGTCCGTAAAGACGGATTTTATTGAGACACCAGACTTGCTCAAATGAAAATGCCCAAATTGAATGAAAGTTGCGTACATATCTGAGGATCACGCACATAAATTGGCATAATTTTCTGAGCTACCTACAGAGAGGCAGGTCGAAATTCGTGACAGCAAAGAAATCTGTTTCACGCGAGTAATCCAAATCTAGTATGAACCTTACTATCAACGACTTTACTTGGCACAACAATGCACAAAACTAAGATAACGAGAGGTTGCTACAGTAGTAACAACTTCCAAGACTCAAATATAAAATAAAAAGTACTGTAGTAAAAACATGGGTTGTCTCCCATAAGCGCTTTTCTTTAACGCCTTTCAGCTAGGCGCAGAAAGTGTGTATCAAGTGTTGTCAAGAGACGAAGTATCAACATCATAATTTGTTCTAATAATAGAATCAAAAGGTAACTTCATTCTCTTTCTAGGGAAGTGTTCCATACCTTTCTTGAGAGGAAATTGATATTTAATATTACCTTCCTTCATACCAATGATAGCTCCAACAGTTCGAAGAAAAGGTCTTCCCAATATAATGGGACAAGATGCATTGCATTCAATATCCAAGACAACAAAATCAACGGGGACAAGGTTATTGTTAACGGTAATGCGAACATTATCAACTCTCCCCAGAGGTTTCTTTATAGCATTATCAACAAGATTAACATCCAAATAACAATTTTTCAATGGTGGCAAGTCAAGCATATCATAAATTTTCTTAGGCATAACGGAAATACTTGCACCAAGATCACATAAAGCATTACAATCAAAGTCATTAACCTTCATCTTAATGATGGGCTCCCAACCATCCTCTAGCTTCCTAGGAATAGAAGCTTCACGTTCTAGTTTCTCTTCTCTAGCTTTTATGAGAGCATTTGTAATATGTTTTGTGAAAGCCAAGTTTATAGCACTAGCATTAGGACTCTTAGCAAGTTTTTGTAAGAACTTTATAACTTCAGAGATGTGACAATCATAAAAATCCAAACCATTATAATCTAAAGCAATGGGATCATCATCCCCAATGTTGGAAAAAATTTCAGCAGTTTTATCACAGGCAATTTCAGCAGTTTTAGCAGTTTCCGGCAGTTTTGCAGGCTTTGCATTAGAAGTGGAAACATTGCCAACACCAATTATTTTACCATTGATAGTAGGAGGTGCAGAAACATGTGGAGCATTAACATTACTAGTGGTGGTAATAGTCCAAACTTTAGCTATATTATCTTCTTTAGCATTTTCTTCTTTCTCCCACCTAGCACGCAATTCGGCCATCAATCTTATATTCTCATTAATTCTAACTTGGATGGCATTTGCTGTAGTAACAATTTTATTTTCAATATCCTTATTAGGCATAACTTTCGATTTCAAAAGATCAACATCAGAGGCAAGACTATCAACCTTAGAAGCGAGAATATCAATTTTATTGAGATTTTCCTCAACAGATTTGTTAAAAGCAGTTTGTGTACTAATAAATTCTTTAAGCATAGCTTCAAGACCAGGGGGTGTGTTCCTATTATTGTTGTAAGAATTCCCATAAGAATTACCATAACCGTTACCATTATTATAAGGATATGGCCTATAGTCATTACTAGAATTGTTCCGATAAGCATTGTTGTTGAAATTATTATTTTTAATGTAGTTTACATCAACATGTTCTTCTTGAGCAACCAATGAAGCTAACGGAACATTATTAGGATCAACATTAGTCCTATCATTCACAAGCATAGACATAATAGCATCAATCTTATCACTCAAGGAAGAGGTTTCTTCGACGAATTTACCTTCTTACCTTGTGGAGCTCTTTCCGTGTGCCATTCAGAGTAATTAATCATCATATTATCAAGGAGCTTTGTTGCTTCACCAAGAGTGATGGACATAAAGGTACCTCCAGCAGCTGAATCCAATAGGTTCCGCGAAGAAAGGTTCAGTCCTGCATAAAAGGTTTGGATGATCATCCAAGTAGTCAGTCCATGGGTTGGGAAATTTTTAACCAAAGATTTCATTCTTTCCCAAGCTTGTGCAACATGCTCATTATCCAATTGTTTAAAATTCATTATGCTACTCCTCAAAGATATAATTTTAGCAGGGGGATAATATCTACCAATAAAAGCATCCTTGCATTTAGTCCATGAATCAATACTATTCTTAGGCAGAGATAGCAACCAATCTTTAGCTCTTCCTCTTAATGAGAAAGGAAACAATTTTAATTTTATAATGTCACCATCTACATCTTTATACTTTTGCATTTCACACAATTCAACAAAATTATTGAGATGGGCAGCAGCATCATCGGAACTAACACCGGAAAATTGCTCTCGCATAACAAGATTCGGTAGAGCGAGGTTTAATTTCAAAGAATTCTCGCTGTAGTAGCAGGTGGAGCAATAGGTGTGCATAAGAAATCATTATTATTTGTGGTTGTGAAGTCACACAACTTACTATTTTCAGGAGTGGCCATTTTAGCAGTAGTAAATAAAGCAAACTAGATAAAGTAAATGCAAGTAACTAATTTTTTTTTGTGTTTTTGATATGGAGAACAAGACAGTAAATAAAGTAAAGCTAGCAACTAATTTTTGTGTTTTGATATAATGCAACAAACAAGAAAGTAAATAAAATAAAGCAAGACAAAAACAAAGTAAAGAGATTGGATTGTGGAGACTCCCCTTGCAGCGTGTCTTGATCTCCCCGGCAACGGCGCCAGAAAAAATGCTTGATGGCGTGTAAGCACACGTCCGTTGGGAACCCCAAGAGGAAGGTGTGATGCGTACAGCAGCAAGTTTTCCCTCGTAAAGAAACCAAGGTTTATCGAACCAGGAGGAGCCAAGAAGCACGTTGAAGGTTGATGGCAGCGGGATGTAGTGCGGCGCAACACCGAGGATTCCGGCGCCAACGTGGAACCTGCACAACACAACCAAAGTACTTTGCCCCAACGAAACATTGAGGTTGTCAATCTCACCGGCTTGCTGTAACAAAGGATTAGATGTATAGTGTGGATGATGATTGTTTGCAGAAAACAGTAGAACAAGTATTGCAGTAGATTGTATTCAATGTAAAAGAATGGACCGGGGTCCACAGTTCACTAGAGGTGTCTCTCCCATAAGATGAATAGCATGTTGGGTGAACAAATTACAGTCGGGCAATTGACAAATAGAGAGGGCATGACCATGCACATACATGATATGATGAGTATTGTGAGATTTAATTGGGCATTACGACAAAGTACATAGACCGCTATCCAGCATGCATCTATGCCTAAAAGTCCACCTTCGAGTTATCATCCGAACCCCTTCCGGTATTAAGTTGCAAACAACGAGACAATTGCATTAAGTATGGTGCGTAATGTAATCAATAACTACATCCTCGGACATAGCATCAATGTTTTATCCCTAGTGGCAATAGCACATCCACAACCTTAGAACTTTCCATCACTCGTCCCGGATTTAATGGAGGCATGAACCCACTATCGAGCATAAATACTCCCTCATGGAGTTAAGAGTAAAAACTTGGCCGAGCCTCTACTAATAACGGAGAGCATGCAAGATCATAAACAACACATAGGTAATAGATTGATAATCAACATAACATAGTATTCTCTATCCATCGGATCCCGACAAACACAACATATAGAATTACGGATAGATGATCTTGATCATGTTAGGCAGCTCACAAGATCCGACAATGAAGCACATAAGGAGAAGACGACCATCTAGCTACTGCTATGGACCCATAGTCCAGGGGTGAACTACTCACTCATCACTCCGGAGGCGACCATGGCGGTGAAGAGTCCTCCGGGAGATGATTCCCCTCTCGGCGAGGGTGCCGGAGGCGATCTCCCGAATCCCCCGAGATGGGATTGGCGGCGGCGGCGTCTCCGGAAGGTTTTCCGTATCGTGGCTCTCGGTATCGGGGGTTTCGCGACGAAGACTATATGTAGGCGGAAGGGCAGCCTCGGAGGGGTCACGGGGCCCCACACGCTAGGGCCGCGCGGGCCCCCTTGGGCCGCGCCGCCCTAGTGTGGCGGCGCCCGTGGCCCCACTTCGTCTTCTCTTCGGTCTTCCGGAAGCTTCGTGGCAAAATAGGCCCCCGGGCGTTGATTTCGTCCAATTCCGAGAATATTTCGTTACTAGGATTTCTAAAACCAAAAACAGCGAAAACAAAGAATCGGCTCTTCGGCATCTCGTTAATAGGTTAGTGCCGGAAAATGCATAAATATGACATAAAGTATGCATAAAACATGTAGATATCATCAATAATGTGGCATGGAACATACGAAATTATCGATACGTCGGAGACGTATCAGATCCCCACCCTCAAGTTGCTCCCGCAAGATACAACTGCTACGGTGAGCGCATCCGTTGATGTACGAGAGGTGGAAATACAATTGACTACTCCGTCCCACTCCAGATCTTATGGTTAACACGAGTTTTACGGCACAAGAATCACTGGACGACATTTGTTGTTTAATCCTAGATGGATATAAACCCATTGCAATGGAACCTCCACCATGTCAACACATTCCATGGTTCCATTGCCAACCACATAGTCATATTCATAGTTATGAAAATAGTACTTTTGCTTTTCATGCAAGAGTGATAAGTATAGTACTTTGCAAGTAATTTGGTAAAAATACTCAAATGATATGAGCAAGCGATGAACTTGCCTGAAGACTGCAAAGTATTGCAGTTCGATGGTGTGGACTGACCCTTGTCCTCTGCTGCTGAAAAATAGCATCATTGTCCGATAAGGGCAATGGTTAAAGAAGCAATTATGCATGATTCAGCTTTTAGGGTTTGTTTACCCCCTTCTCGATGCCTTATTATTTTATGTAAGAGGTAATTACTAAGAATAATTTAGGGATACTCTATTTAGGGTAAAATACTACCTTGAAATGTTGTCAAGGTGTTTTTAAAGTCCCAAAGAATTTATGGACTTATTTTATCATTAAAAATAGGGTGGGTTATTTTTAATGGTTAAAATGTTCATCAAATTATGACTTAATCTCTTTTATCTCCAAAAATTCCTTTTCATATTTTATTATGATAGAGAATTTTGTGCTGAGTGGTTTTCATATTTTTTTAGAGCTTTATTCATTTTATAAAAAAATCTAGAAAGATTCAATTTAATGGGCATTTTTGAAAAGACAGAAATGCCCCTGGGCCCACCTGTCAGTGGAGCCCAGTGGGTTGGGTTAGACCCGCACGGTCCAACCGGCCCGTGCGGTCGCTCCCACTTCTCCCCCTCCGCGCCGCTTCGATGAACCCTAATTCCCCTCGCTCTCTGGCGACCCGCATCGCCCTCGCCGTCGCCGGTCAATTCCGGCGAACTCCGGCGGTGTTGGCCTCCACCATAGTGCGCAATCGATGCAGCCCGTGACGGCACGTCAATCTATCCGCGTCGATCTGACGCGTGCGTCCAGGGTTGCTCGACCTCGACCCTCTCAGGTGCCAGGGTTGCGGTCCTCGCCGACGATGCGTGTCGGCGGATGGTCCTAACCTCCCTGGTGTCGCTCGGCGGCTTGCTGATGTGGTGCTGGGCGCAGTGGTGCTTGACGTGGCCTGGCCTGGCTGCGGCTTGGCGCTGCCATGGCCTGGCTGTGCCGCTGCATCCGCCATGGCTGCGTCTACGAGCTCCTACTCCCTAGTATGTTCGCCTCCGTCTCTTCTTTCCCTGTTCTTCCTCCTCCCTTGCTCTGGATGCTCTTGCATCCATCTCCTTGGTGTGCTGGCCTTGCCGCATACACCAGATCCAGCTCCTCCTTCATCTCTTGGTCAAGCTCAGGCCATGGCTGCTCTTCCTCCTGGAATGGCTGATGTTCTAGGCTAGCTGCTGCTGCTATGCTGTGTTGGTTGCTGCTGATGCGCTCTCTGATGCTGTTGTGACTCATGTGCAATAGCTCATGAGAACTTTATGATGCTCATGGTCTGCTAGATGGTTCTTGCTACTGCCGCTGGTCCTTGACTATCATGTATGATCATTTCTTGGCTCCTGGCTTGATTACAATATGTAATCCTTGCATTATTGCAAGAGCCAGTGCCTCTGTGATATGTTTATTGAGCTTTAGCTCATGGTAAAGCTCTGCTAGGCTTGTCTGTTATTTAGCTACTTCATTTCCTTGCCGATGTGCTTCTGGATATAATTATAATTTTTTTTGTATGATAATCTGATATAAAATTGTTGCTTAACTGTGGCTATTTCATTAACTGGTCCGTGTGTTGATGCTAGGATTGACTCTAGCATGCCTTAGCATGCTCTAGCAAGCTCTGGTGATCATATGATCATCAGCTGCTGGTTTTGCTTGCTCACTTATTGTCTGTGCCTGTCTGGTGCTTATCCTGGTGACTGTGTATCACCATATCTTGTGCTGGTGCAGGCTTTTTCTTCATCAAGTATCTGCTGATGCTTGCAGTGATCCTCTGGATCATTTGCAAGTGTCCATACCTCTGGTTGTTTGTGTATTTCAATTATCTGTATGGTTTGCTTGATCAAATGGATAAATGGATGAACTGTGATACAGTGATGATTCTTTTAATTGATTTTCTTGAGCTAGAGGGATGGCAACCATTGGTTGGGGACCCTAGCTCACTCTGAACCCTCTGGGTAGTGATGCAGTGGCTTGATGTGTGGTTTTGTGGGTTTGAGGTGGCCCTGACAACATCCTGATGCCGTCCAAGGGTAGCTCCCCCTCTCTGTGGCTTGCTGTGGTTGGGTGAAAGCTTGCTGGTGATCCTATTGGATTACCAGAAGCTTTTGATGTTGAAAATACTTGCAGAAAACATATATCTCTGCATATCTGATGATTTTAAATGGGCTAGAGTAGTCTGTGTGTATCTAGGTACAAATCTGGGATGGTTTCTTCCTATTTCCATTTGGAAATATGCTACCATTTGTCTGGTTGGCATAACCATGGTCATAGGCTTTGATTGATCCCATATTTTTGCCATTTCTATCAAGTTACTCTTGGTCTATGACCAATTGATGATCAATACTGGATTATTCCACCCTCTTGTGTATCTGTGGATGCATGGTTGTGCATATGGTGAACAAAACCATTTGGTTTGTTCATGATTATGGTATACCTCACTCCAGCTCCTAGAAAATGGTGTTGGTGTAGATGTTTTGCTTCTGGATGATTTCTATGCTTGCCCTGCTCCTCCTAGCTAGCTGATGCTTGATCTATTCCATGATTTGTTGCTAAACAGTAAGCAGTTCTTGGTGGAACTGTTTCTGGAGGTTTTGGCTAGCTATGTGTTCTTCCTGTTCTTGAGTTCTTACCCTGGTGAAGCTGTTGTCGATGAGCTTCTAGGGTTTGGCTTGAAAAAGATTATATATGGCCCTCTCCTTGCTCCCTTGGTCGACAGCATAGCCTGGCACCATTTTGGTGACTCCCCTGGCTGTGTGTGCTGGTGTGCATGCACACAGCCTTGTGAGCTGCCTGTGTGGTTCCATGTTGGGACTTGGTCCTTTTGGTGGATCAGCTCGGCTGATCTTGATAATATCCACTCAATTCCCTTTATTTGCTAACCTGCCAAGTGGCATTGCAACTTGGCTTAATGCTTCTTTTTGTTTCTTTGTTTGTGTTTGCAGGTTTGAAGAGATGATCAAGGATCTCTCCTTCCAGAGATTAGTCAAGAACTACAAGATGAAGATTTAGTGTAGTGAAGCAAGTTTCTATTCTTTGTAATTTTCCTTTTCTATTTTTCCATTTATTCAATTTCTGCAATGTGTTGTAATATTCATAATCCATTTGGAATATTGTAATTGACAATGTAAATTGTGTGATAATCAATAAAGCTCAAAGTTTCTCTAATGAGCTTTAAATATGTGTGATATTCTTTTATATGTTTAATTATCTATTTGTTTAATGAATTTGAATTATGATATATTCAATTGATGTTTGAATTTTTGAAATTCAAACATAACTTATTTAAATTCAATCATGCAACTTAAGTTGAGATGCCATATGTTCCCCTCTCTTCTCGGATTGAGTTCATTGAGGTCCAAGTTTATCGCACTCTCGAAACCCTAACCCTGTAAGGTGTCGAGAGAGAAACTTGTCCCCCTTCGATGCAGTTTTCTTTTAAAAGCGTGAAATTTCCCCAGATTTTACGATGCAATGCACATCCCTTTCTAAATTCTACCCCTCGATCGTCGCTAAACCTGGGATATTACAATAGAGCATCAGCAACAATATTATCTTCTCCCTTCTTATGCTTAATAACATATGGAAAAGACTCAATGAACTCAACCCACTTAGCAAGACGCTTATGCAAAGTAGACTGAGCTTTCAGTTATTTTAAAGCTTCATGATCAGAATGTATGATAAATTCTTTTGGCCACAAGTAACGTTGCCAAACCTCAAGAACTCTAATTAAAGCATACAATTCTTTATCATATATAGGATAGTTCAACTTAGCACCAGACAGTTTCTCAGAAAAATATGCAATTGGGCGACCCTCTTGCATCAACACACCACCAATTCCAATACCACTAGCATCACATTCAATCTCAAATTGCTTATTGAAATCAGGAAGTGCAAGCAACGGTGCAGAAGTTAACAATCCCTTAAGTTCATCAAAAGCATGGTCTTGGGCTGTGCCCCACTCAAAAACAACACCTTTTTTTGTCAAGTCATTCAAAGGTGCAGCAATAGTACTAAAGTTGGGCACAAATCTTCTATAAAACCCAGCTAGACCATGAAAACTTCTTACTTGACTCACATTCATGGGAGTAGGACAATTTTGAATAGCTTCAATTTTAGACACATCTACTTCTACTCCATGCTGAGAGACAACATAACCTAGAAATATGACCTTATCTTTGCAAAATATGCACTTCTCAAGATTACCATAGAGTTTATTATCACGCAACACTTGCAAAACATGTAGAATATGTATAGTATGATCAGATTCATTGCGGCTGTAGATTAATATGTCATCAAAGTACACAACCACAAACTTGCCAATAAATTCACGTAAAACATGGTTCATCAGTCTCATGAAAGTGCTAGGTGCATTAGTCAAACCAAAAGGCATTACTAACCACTCATATAAACCAAATTTTGTTTTAAAGGCTGTTTTCCATTCATCCCCTTCTTTCATCCTAATTTGATGATAACCACTACGCAAATCAATTTTAGAGAAAACAACAGCACCACTCAATTCATCTAGCATATCCTCTAAACGGGGAATAGGATGACGATATCGAATAGTAATGTTGTTTATCGCTCTACAATCTACGCACATACGCCATGTACCATCTTTCTTAGGAACTAGAATAACAGGGACAGCACAAGGACTAAGGCTTATGCGGATATAACCTTTGTCGAGTATCGCTTGTACTTGTTTCTGTCTCTCCTTCGTTTCTTCGGGGTTCGTTCTATATGGTGCCCGATTGGGTAGCGAAGCTCCGGGGATCAAGTCGATTTGATGCTCAATACCTCACAATGGTGGTAGTCCTGCGGGTACCTCATCCGGAAACACGTCGCCAAATTCTTGCAAAACATTAGAAACACCAAGAGGAAGAGGGGTCATGTCGTTAGAAACCAAAACCGTACCCCTGTATAAGAGCACAAGAGGCATGGCTGCAAGATCCTCACTAAATTCTCTCATGTCTTCTTTGGTGGCTAATGAGACTAATGAATTCACTCTCTCACTTCTCGTTATATCACTCACAACATTACAATTCTCTCGCCTATCTAAAGAAGCATCCTCCAAATTTACTTCTTCATTGACAATTTGCCGTGGTGACATAGGCTGCAAGTTGATTTTCTTGCCCTTGAACTCCAAGTGATATGTATTGGCACGGCCATTGTGTTGCACCGAACGGTCATAGAGCCAAGGTCGACCCAATAGTGGCGTCCAGCTTGTGGGAGATCCCTTGGACCGTCCCCTTAAGCTCATCATCCTGAGCGCGGAATTCACGTCGCATCTCATTACGAAGAGCCTCATACTCCCACCATGTCATAAGATCAGCAGCATCCTTGTTTTCCTGGTTAAAAATTTTGGCATCACTAGCAGACATGGTTAGTAGATTAGTGCACTAAATCAAATATATATGGTGGTACTCTCACAACTCACTCAAAATTGATAAGAAAAGGAAATCTTACCGCTCCAAAGTGAATTAGTATTGCTTAACACTTGTAGTGACAACTAGTGCACGGATGTGGCGAAGCGAATATCAAGGGTATAAGAACAAATCACACGACAAATCAGGATATATGTGGGGCTGTAGGTGAGCTACCTATTTGCACCAATAACAAGCTCTAGCGCTGACCGTAGACAACCAATGATACTCACACACGACGATAAATGTGGCAATGCAACTATATGTAGGAAAAGGTTGCAATGCACTAGAGAGACACTAGCAAAGCTCAACGAGACAGGCACAAGATTGCTCAACTACGGGTGCAGTAAAGTAAACTTAGGCCTTCACTTGATTATTCTAGCACTTCACTTTTTCTTTTTGGATTTTCTATTTTGTATAACACGCAGCTATGTAGCTCTTTTTGCTTCTTTTCTATTTTCTGTTTTTTATCACTCAACTCCTTGATAACACGGCCAACAGATAATTCAAAGCACCAAAACCCTAATGAGCAGCCTGTCGAGCGGTAAAACTAGTCTCTTCTGGGGAAGTTCCTAGTCACTTATATCGAAAAGCTGTGGCTATGGTTGGGAACAAGCACACTGTACGCTATGGGGACTTGGAGTAACAAAAACTGAGACTAGATGATAAGAAAGACTCAAACCCTAACAACTAGGTTGAAGAAAAAGATACGCAAAAACAACTACGAAAAGCAACTAAAACTCGAAATTAGCGCAATCTAAGGCTATGGCAAACCCTAACCCTACTTTTTATGGCTTTTTCTGGATAGGAAACACTCACAACTCAACTATGGGGTGGATTGTGGATGGCTTACCGAGGAAAACTGGAAATCTGATACCAAGATGATATGGGGTGGCCCGATCTTCTCAGTAAGCAATGGTGGTGATGATGATCACGGGGTGATTGCAGCGGAGGTAACTTGATGAAGTGGATGATAACTTGTATGACGCGACGAGATCTCTCGATTGGTCCTTGTCGCCAATGCAACAACTCTCAAGCCTGCAAGATATTCGCGACTCCACACACTTGCGCACGTAGCCGCCGACCACGAAGCGGTAAGTTGCAACCTTCTAATTCCCAATGGAACAACAGATTACACAAGACTTTCAGATCTACACAATATCAAGCAATATGGTGTAGGGAATTCAATAGTTTTGCAGAGCAAACAACTAAGAACTAGGGTTTATCTTAAACGTGGTCTAAAGCAACTTGGGGGGCGTCCTGGGCACTTATATAGGCGTCCGGGACGACCTCAGGTCGAAAAGATACAAAAATAACCGACCCAGAATAGATCTGGTCGAGACAGACTCGGTCACGGCCGGTCTGGGGGCCGGTCGACCGGGCCTGGGACCGGCCGGTCCGGTTTGGACCGGGCCTGGCGCCGGGTGGAGACCGGATGGAACGTCCAGGCTTACTGGATACGCCCCGGTTGGCACAAGCGTGGAACCCGGTTTGGACCGGGCCGATCCGGCGTGGGAGCCGGTCGACCGGATCTGGGACCGGGTGGCCCGGCGGCATGGCCGGTTGGACCGGCCCTGGCGCCGAGCTCCTGAACTTTATCTCCTCCTCCCTCTCGCGCATGCCTCCCGCTCCTCCCTCGCGCGTCCATGGGATGTCTTCAGGTCCAGCTCCATGTCCAGCTTCACGTCCATCATCTGGTCCAGCTGCTCCTCTCCTCCTCGTGCGATGCTTGGTTCCTCTTCATACCTGATGATACATAAGTAACAAGAGTTAGGCAGTATAAAGTTCTCATCAATCAAAGTATCGTTTAGTAACAAGTTCACATGTTGCTTAAGTAGCTTCGCACGAGCCCTTGTAATAGGTCCAATCCGAACTTCATTGGACTTGAGCTTCACAGCAGGTTCAACTTCATTTGGTAATGACGGAGGTAGTAGTGTGGTAGGGATGTCCTCATCACTGTGTCTATCCAAGGGGGCAATAAGGGGTGACGTGGCTTCACGTGAGGCCAGGAAAATGGGGTCAGCTATTTAGAAAGAAAAGATTGCCTAGTTAAATTGTTCATCATACCTGCATCTAGTTATCATTCTCTTTAAAGACTCTGACCACATCAAACATTTAATCACAGACTTGAAATCCTATTCCATTACTTAAAGGAACACACATGTACACATAGATTATTGTTTGATTTTTATAAGTTTTCTGTTTCTTTGTTAAGGATATGGGCAACAATGAACTTATTCACTTCTATTCTACCATTTTAGATTCGTCGGAGACGGGATTCAGTGACCACATTTAGCAGAACTTCTCAGATGCGAAGAATGAGTTGTACCTGAATTGTAGTGCGATGAAATAAACAAATGCAGTTAGTAAAATATCATTTGCTATTTCTGGTTGCCGTTAACCAGACTACAGTGTACTATTTCCATGAGATGTGATTAAAATTTATTGACTAAACCATCTCATTTTTATTCCTGTGTTATACTATGTACAGTTACATTTCTACCACCCTGGAAGTGTAAAACTATGTTCTACAAACACTCAGTGATTACAAAATATGAAGATTCTATGGAGGTAAAAGATACCGGATTGCTCATGTAGAATATGGTACTTGGATGGTTGGATACCCGTTGATTACCATTCCTCATCGCTCATTATCTGGTTGATCTGGGAAGCATTGATTAGGTTGTGTAGTTTACATAATTAAAATCCTGCCTCTGAATAATTGATCCTTTAGTTGGTTCAGATACTTGTCCATAGATTTAGTGCCATTTTACTGCTGGAAAATCTGGTCTGTTCATTAGCATGCTCCACTTTATTTATGTTTTAAGAAGTTCTCATTCGTATTGGCACTTAGCACACCATGACTTACTTTTTAGTATAGTTGTGCCTTTGTGCCATGTATGCTGTTGAAATAATTACTTTTTACTCTATTCAAAATTAGTTGTATGATACTTTCTGAGCTATGTTTTTGTTTGCTTCTCGTAAGCGACTGTCCTTTTTCATCTTCAGGTTTGTACTTCTAAAATAAACTTGAGTGACGAGGTTGATTTGGAAGATTATGTCTCCAGACTGGATACAACAAGTGTTGCTGATGTGAGTGCCTTTCCTTCATCTGTTAATATTCTTGAAATCTACCATGAAATTTATATTATCCATCTTAATCTAATCCAAACCTAATGTCTATTGATATTTTTGCATAAATATATGCAGTAACATATATGGAGTAAGCCTGCTACTTTTCACTATGCATGTAGTTTAATCTATTGTGCCTTAATGCAGAAATCAAGAGTATGCGAAGAAATGTTGAGCAAGAGGAAGCTTATGTTGAGCTACAATGTTGTTAAGTTCTGTAAGTTAGCTTGCTGGGATCGTGTGAGTTGGCACTGGATTGTGAATGTGATTGTTGGGATAGTACAGTTCAGTTCTGTAAATGCTTGATTGTTATATAGGTGCTGGATGGAATTGTATGCATTGGATTGTGATTAAAGTTTATTGTTTACTAATTTTTGTTGTAAATGTTGAAATTGCATGAGCTGGGTTGTGAATTACAGTTCAGTCCTAAATACAGCCTCGTAATTGAAAGGAGGCGGTCCAAAATAGTGACTATAAATGAAATCCGAGGCATTTATTTTGTGTCTCAATTTGAAAATAGACGCACAACATAAATAAAACCGCCTCAAATAGTTATGGCAGTCATCTAATTAAAGTGGCGGCAAAAAATTGCAGGCATTATTAAAAGCACCAACAAAAGAATTACAGGCAGTTTTAGAAGTGTGAAGTGCCGGTAAAAAGATTTCGTGGCATTTTTCAAAAATGCTGGCAAAAAAATATCGTGGCATTTTTCAAAAGTGCCCGCAAAAAGATTCTGTAACATCTTTTTCAAGAGTGCCGGCAAAATGATTCTGTGACATCTTTCAAAAATGCCGGCAATACTAACTAGCGGCATTTCTGAAAGTCCCTGAAAATACAACTGATGGCATTTTTTTAAAAGTGCCAGCAAAGAGCTACAAATGCAACACTTTTTTGTGTCACTAAAAACTATTACCGGCACTTTTGGTAAAATTAGCGGCACTTTTAGGTGCCGGCAATCTAGATATGTGACGGAGTGACAACTGTACAAGTCGATGATAATCTAAAGGTACGCAATAATAGGTGGACGGGATGTGATTTTCGTGTTCGTGACGCTACTATGTGTGCCGTTCAACGCGTAGGTGGGCCCATGCATGCAAAGTGTCAAGGACGATCCTTGTGTGTCGGTAGAACTTGCATCTCTTGACCTTTCAACGTCATTAGAGCATCTCCAGTCGCGTTCCCCAAACCGTCCCCCAAATCGCGCCGGATCGAGCGTTTGGGGGACGTGTTTTGTTCGTGCCGCGTTTGGGGGACGTCGCTCCCCAGCCGCGTCCCCCAAACGCCGCCCCCAAACATTAAAAGTATTTTTTTGGCTAGAAAGAAACTATTTAATAATATTCAAATCGGTTGAACATAAACAAATTATATATAAAACTTCGAAAAAAATATAATTAAATACATATAAACTATCTACTTCTTCTTCGCTGATGGCCCCGCCTCGTCGTCGTCATCGCGGTGGCGCTTCCTGCTCATCACCTCTTCCGAAGAGGCGGTGTCGGCGCTCGACGCGTCGTCGTCGCCGGTGCTCGTCGGCTGCGCCTTGGCCTTGGCCTTGGCCTTGGTGGCCTTGGCCTTGGCGGCCTTCGCCTTGGAAGCCTTCGCCTTGGCCGCCTTCGCCTTCGCACGGGCCACCGCCGCCGCCGCGGCCTCGCTCTCTTCTTCCTCCTCCTCCCGGCCCAGCCATTCCTCCTCGCCGTCAGCCGGCGGCGGGGAATCGTCGCCGCTGCTCGGCGTCCCGGCTTTGTCCCACCAATGGCGCCGGCCAGCGGGCTTTCCCTCGGCCTGGAGGTGTCGGACGGGAGCTGGGAGATGTAGCTCATCGTCGGCCGGAGGTGTCGGATGGAGGCTTGGATGAATGACGGCGTACGTACGGGTCTTATTGAGCGCGGATGAACGGCGGCGCAGAAGTCGAAGAGAGCAGCGGTTGCTCTTCCGAGGAGTCGGCGCTCCATTCCGGCGGGGTTGGCGCGTCGTTGACGCGGTTGCCAATGCGACGGTTCCGCTTCTGTCCAACCGCACCGTCGCTACGTATGTGGCGGTTGAGCGTCCGAGCCGCTGACGGGTCGGCCCCGCGCCTCCTCGCCTCTCATTTCGTTGTGTCCGGCGTGCCCGGTGCGTCCCCTGTGGGACGGGGACGGGCTCGGGACGCCGGACACCGTATCGGGGCGCGCCGGACAAAAATGGGTTTTGGGGCGCGCGGCTGGAAACGTTTTTTTGTCCGGCGCGCCCCAAATCCCTTTGGGGGACGGTTTGGGGGACGCGACTGGAGATGCTCTTAACATGTTTTTTGCGCGACCAAATCACTTCTTCACGCGTTGAGTTGCGGCAGCCGACACACAAGCCAAGTTAACTACTACTGTACTATAAGAATTTCTCATCTGAAAGTAGCTATAGGCATGGTGGCTATTCTGGCATGTGTACGTACGTGATCTATAGCCGCACTTGAATGGATCAAATGATTCCGAGATATGGATAGGTCGACGCCCTCCGTAGCCCGGCACTCCGGAATTCAAGGCCCCGCCGGTCAGCATCATCGATCCACTTCGTTTTCCCGTCTCTCAAGTTTCATTCAACTTATTGTGTTTTAATACTGTCTCCTTTCCCCATATGGAAACTACCTACCTAGCGGCTCCCTGGTCAGCCCTGGCTTGTAATTAACCTTGTTTATTTTTTAAAATTCTGCATATCTATTAAAAATCATCAACAACAATATAATGTCTTTGAACCACCTATCGATGACTATATACTAGTGCGAGCCGAAAGAGCGCCACCGTTCTGTCCGTCCATCACCAGAGCTGGATCAACCTTGTTGTAGTAGACAGATTGGAAGTTGTCGTGCTAAGGTCTCAAAAGACCGATACATCAGAGCAACAACCATCGCCAATGATGAAAAACGTAGATCGGTAAATACTGACCTAAAACCACACCGATAAACACGAAAACCGACCATATCCTAGGAGATCTGTCAGGTACATGACCACACGCCCTTCGCATGCGCTAGAAGCACCACCGAAAGAGGTGCATGGAGAGGAGGGAGTCGAGCCACTCGGGCCAGCTCGAGCTAGAATACTACAAACAGAGATAGGAAAATGTTTCAGTCGTGCGGCAGTACTACTATAATTTGCACGAGAAATAGGGGTATTTTGTGGTACCGATTCGGGTGTACTGTTGAGAAGCTTGGGAAGCTGCACTCCGGACGCTTCTCCATGCTGCCAAATTTGCACTATAAGCTCCGATTGCGCTGGGGAGAAGCTAGTCATAAGCAGACACTTCTTTTGGGCTTCTCCGGTGGGGAACCAGCAAGCCACTCTTGAAGCCCAAAAGAAGGGGGGCTTATTCTAACATCAGGATGTAGCCGCCGCCTCACCAGGCTGGAGAAGACAGTCAAAAACAACCTAAACAAGGAATGGAAACCCTACCGCCGGCGAGGGGTCGTGGTCCGCCACACTTGCAAGGCCCCAATGCCACGAAATGCGAAGCAAACCAGCGGTGTCGACGACTGGGGTGAGGTGTGTGTGTGTGGGGGGGGGGGGGGGGTCTAGATGGTTATTACCTTCGCCGCCTCCCTATGTCTTCTAGCCTCCGGTACCGGCCCGACCTTCACTTGGTAAATCTTGTTGAGTTCGTGTCTATGGTAGAAATAACGTGTGATTCTCCCTCCGCTCCAAAAATATGTCATAGATTTGTCTAAATTTGGGATATATCTATGTACCAAATAGTATAACGGTACATTGAAATTTAGACCAATTTTAGTATATGTTCGAATTTAGACAAATCTCGGACATTCTTTTTGAGACGGAGAGAGAACGTGGCCGGTGCACACATCTGGTTAATGAAAAAAGTCAGCGCTAGCTGTAATTTGACCCCTTCGATAATGGGGATTTAACTTTGTACAATAGAATATTTGACCCCTTCGAGGATGGGGATTTAACTTTGTACAACAGAATATGTTTCCTGACCAGGTGGTGTGTGTCTACATAGTAGGTCAGAATGTCTGACTAAATCACATATACTACCTTACATACACCACCTTTTGTATCCATTGTTTTGACTATTTTGCTTTGTGCCCGCCGCTATGTCCGAGAAAGTACGATAGCAATCTATCCAATTGTATGACGCATACTCGGTAAAAATCATGGCAGTTCCTTTTTCGCCTGTTGAATTTCTTGAAATGCTGTGACTAATATATATCGTGTTTCCACAAAGAAGTTTTAGTACTAGTAGTCATCACATCAAAAAGAAGTATCTGTATTTGTTACACAAGATTTGTTTAAACCAACCGGTTGAAGCACTGACTATTCATCAAGAGCGGAACATTCCGAGAAAACCACAATTTATTACACAAGATAACATGAATAATGATGTTCTCTTGTAAGTCCAAGGCAGCAATGCTTGAAACTTGTCCCGTTGTCCACCGCCACAGAATTCTCTTACTCTCATGGTCTCTCGGTCAAATTAGTTAGCTAGCTACCTAACCGGCCGGTTATGACCTATCGAACGTACTACAAGACATCTCCTTTTTACCCTGCAAACAAAACATGAGACAACTGTCAAAACTCAAAATGACCAAGGTTTCAATTTTACTTTTCGTGTTGCATACTTCCAGAGAATCGACGGTGTATGTACGTTTTCGAAACAGGTGTCCTACGAAATTATAAACGATTAGATTTTAGTCTCTTGGAACAGATGACCCGTGAGCTGTCCGACATTTTACTTCCTCGCATGGATCCCAGCCACTAGGGCTTCCTTAACGGCAATGCCGCCTCCCTATCGGCCACCCAGATCCCATCTACCGCCGACGTCGGCTGGTGCTAAAGCGAGATGAGCGTGGGGTGGCTTCCAGGACGTTGATGCCACAGCATCCCCATCTCCCGTGTGGACGTTGTGTACCGCGGCCGATGCCGGTTGGTGCCTCAACGAGATCTACCGCAGTGAGGGGGGGGGGGGGCACTGCTGTCGTGGTGGTGGCAGTGTTCTCCTATGCCCACCATGTGCGTCTCTGTGCGCCTTGAGCTTCACAGTCAACATTTTACTATGAGCGGTTCTAGGATTTGGTGCTATCTTGGGCGCACGACCGTCGCTACCATGGACGTATGATGTTGGCGGAGGGGTGGATCAGCTACCTTAGGCTTTCAGCATTGCTTCCAACGGAGGCTGGTTTTGCTACCTTAGGTGTTCAACATTGGTACCAGAGGAGGGTGGTTTTTGCAAGAGGTGAAGGCCAGCTTTGCTACCTTAAGCGTCTAGCGTTGATATCGGCGGTTCTGGGCATTGCTGCTTTGGGTGGATGGAGTTGCCGCAACCTTGGGAAATGATGCTGCAGGCTCTAGGTGAAGTCTTGTTCTATAAATTTGTAAGATAATTTTTTTTTGTGTGTGGCTATAACGCTTTGTGCGGTTTTGCTATAATTGCATTATATTTTTGCTAGGGGGTCTCTGGCGAGGTGTCCGTCGATGTCTCCGACAATGTCATTTTTTTGGTACGGTGCCATTGTTTTTGGTAGAAGGTCTCTGGCGAGAACCCAACATGGTTCCGGCGAGCTTAGTCTTTTCCTTCCTTCCGGCGGTTCTGGGCATTTCTGCTTTGGGCGGATGGAGTTGCCGCAACCTTGGGAAATGCAGCTGCGGGCTCCAGGCGAGGTCTAGTTCTATAGATTTGTAAGATATGATTTTTATTTTGCTATAACGCTTTGTGCGGTTTACAATTGCACTATATTTTTGCTAGGGGGGTCTCTTGCGAGGTGTTAGTCGATGTCTCCGACAATGTCGTTTCTTGCTATGGTGGCATTGCTTTTGCTACAAGGTCTCTGGCGAGGACCCAGCATGGTTCCGACGAGCTCTTGTACAAGGATGGAGCTCGCTCCAGCGTCAGAGTGGAGCTCGGGAGGGTTTTCAGGAGTGCGTGCAGACTATCGTATGCTGTTGTCACAACTGGAAGATGGTGAATATGTTGCTAGGTTTGTGGCTGGTGGCGGATAGATCTGGTTTCCTTCACTGACATTGTCGAGCGACGGTGCAAGATCTGGAGTTCGATGGCGTGTCCGGGATGCTGCCCCGGTCTAATTGTTTCAACGGTAACGGCTCTGCCTTTGGCAGGCTACCTTGGAGGTCCGCAAAGCTGCTAAAGAGCGATGGAGCGCATCGTGCTCGGATGAAGAGGTGATCTGTCCACTTTTCCTTGGGTGGCTCCTATGGTGGTGCCGGAGGCGAGTGACATGTGTTTGTGTTTTGCTCAAGAGTTTCTTCGGTCAGGATTATAATTTACTTTTTTGGGGAGGTTCCTTTTTGCAAAATCTAGAGTTCTCCTATCTTTTGAGTTTTGTCAGGTTGGTGTTTACGTGGCTTGTAACTTGATATTTATTATATAAATCTGACACATATTACCTACATATTACCTGCAAAGAAAAATCTCGTGGAAAACTAACTAGGATGCGTTGGCATCGACGTTAATTTATGCGAGGAACGGTCGAAGCTTGATTATTATCGATGCATGGGTCCTATCCTACGCATCAACATCAGCACGTTTTAGTCACTTGGTCCGGGACATGTCGATATATCTATCAAATGATGATGGAAATTACACGGGCCGGGTCCTAACTGCATTTGCCTCAGGACCGGCGCTGCCTACGTATTTTAAGACGATGACTTGATTATTTGTGTACGAAGATACTTTCTCAGTTCCAATAAATAAGGATATATATTTTTTTTTAGGAAAAGAAAGCTCAATAAAGTTCGTTCGAATTTTTAGAAAAAATATAAAAACCACATTATAATATAGATATAGTATGAAAATATATTTCATGATGTACTTAAAAGCATTGATTTTAGATTGTACATAATAATATTTTTCCTAAAATTCAGAAAAAATATAAGCCTTGTTTTAGAACTGAGGTAATAAGTCTCTTGCTTGCCAATGTGATTCTTGTGCAAGTGTCTGCTGTGCGGCAGGGGGACCGATGGGCCCACCAAGGAGGTTCGATCTTGCTTCCGGTAGCGGCATGCAGCCGTTGTGTTAGACTAGTCATAGTGAGGAGTAATATAAACTATTAACATGCACATGTTACTACTCTATGTTGTTACCTCTATAGTGGGTAGTATCACACAAGCTCATATTTATTATGTTGCAGACTCATCTTGTCTTTAAAATGTAATGTCACGGTAACATAGCTAGTTACCACTATCAGTGTCTTTCTTAATTTATTGTCATGTCTTAAAATGTGTGATTTTACTAACTATTTATGAGTAGTCTTATGGTCAAGTGAGAACCAAGGTCAGTCAAACATGCATGTATCACTTCACTTGCAAATATGTTTGTCTGAAATACGCAATCTGAACTCCAAATTTATATATATAGCTCGTGTGTTGTTTATAAGATTGTTAATTCTTTTGCCATGTGCATCCAGCAAATTTTGAACATAGTACTTTATGCATCTAAAAATAGGTGTCTAACTTTTTTCTAGATACGGCGGAGGGAGTACCATATTTCTCATGTTTGTTAAAAAGTATATAACACACCCAAACAGGTACAAGGAGAGGAAAAACGAGGCGATCTCAAGACGGGTGTGGCTAGGTTTCCTCTTGTTTTAGCGAGCTTTTGTGTCTTTTATTGATGGTGAGATGGCAACTACATCTTGGCATTAGAATAAGACTATATATGTTCTATCCCGCTGCGGTGTTGCGTGTAACACTGGCGGTGGGCGCGCATAGTTTTGTGTATGGCGGATCTTTTGAGATATTATCGATTTTCGTCTTTGTTGGTGTTGTTGCAAATCAGACTCAGTTCTCATCTTTGGCCATGGTCTTCTGCGAAAAAAAAATCTTACATTGAAAAAGGAACGATTTACCTCGACGTTGGAAAAGCTCAAACTTTAGAAATTTTGCCTATTAATAGTCCACGAAAACATTGCATGGATTAGATAGATAAAAATCATCATACACATAAACATATCTCGATACATAATTTATGAATAAATATTACCAAACCACTACAATTCCTGCTATGAGTTCATGGAACCACAACAAAAGAGATTGTTTTAAGTTACCCACAACTATTGGGTTATGCTTTGTCACCAAACCTAGAAATCTCGCTTAAGCCACATATCGGTTGACATGTGGCAAAGTAACGGTTTATGCTTTGGGTTGTCAAACGACATGAAATGACATGTTTGGTCTTGGTTATAAAACTCAACCCAAAAGTAAGTGAATAAAAAATCACTTTGGTTTTGATTTTGTGAAACTCTTATCCCAGTTATATTTTTGAGTATTTTTTTGTACTATGTACATGCACTAAAATACTCCGCGTAATTAAATACATGTCATTTTGAACATGGTGTCTACGAAAACGGCAATTTTCAGAGCACCCAAGGGACTAAGGAATAAGTATCCGAGGGCCAAAGTGCCGCACGTTGTAGGGCCAAAGTGATGTAGGATTAGCGAGCTGTCGTTAGTTTTGGTGGCTTTGGTTCGATCTTTGTAATTTTTCTTGTAAGGTGTTATGAATAATCTAATAAAAAAGCCGTGTGCATCCCTTTGATGCAGAAGGTAGGGTGATATTTCTCCCATTTCGAAAAAAACGTAGTAGTTGAAAGAATGATTTCGTATATTTAGCAGAATAAGCCTTCATATGAGAGTAACTTGCTCTATCAACATCCAAGCTTTCCTCCAAACGGTTTTCTACCGTATTTCATTTGGAGTTCATAAGTGTTCTATATATAGTGAAGAGGTACCCAGGGTATCTATAAGGAAGTGCACCTGATTCACGTCCGAAAATTTGCTTATAATTGGTTTAACAAAATCTTTTTCATCTAGAAACAATCAGTCCATATACTACAAATCAAAACTCACAAAAACATGTGGCGAAGATTCTACTACAAGCATATGCATGTGGTCCGATGGTCGCTTCTGAAAATACAAGGTCAATGTACAATGTGCTGATGGTTTTGGACTTGTAGACATGTTGCAGCAACGTAAGTCAAGGCTGCTGAAGTATAACAAGAATATATAGCAATTGGACGTATCCAAGAATTTTATTTGTGTCTGCCAAAACAAGAGGAATTAAATAGTAGTACGTCTTCGTTGCAACGTGAAACATCCTCCGTTGTACTGTACTACTACAGTAAGTAGACTAGAAGTCAGACCCTGACAATTGTCTTATGTCTGGGTTGGTAGCGGTAGGTGGACAAGTCTTTGCATAATGGGTTCGATTTGATTTCAATAACAAGATTGGGTACGTAACCTAAGTCTTGCAGAAAGTCATTTCTACCGAGCAAAAGTCCACCCTCCCAATGCCTCCCGATTCATGTAAGGTGACTAATCATACTTTTTTCGTCTAAAAATAGGTGTCTCAATATTATATAGATACAGATATATCTCTAACTAAAATGCATCTAGAGATATCCATTTCGAGACAAAAGTGATACACTTATTTTTAGAAGAGTGAGTATTTAACTACTTTTCTCATCTATATTTTATATATCTATGATTTTTCTTGAAACCGTAATGAACTTTTTAATACTATAAAATTTAGTTGTTTGAGAAACATTCTACATATATTTTCGTCATATTTTAAATTTCAGTTGTTTTCCACCTAAATTATAGCTAATCTCGGTTTGCAAAAATATTTTACAAGTTTTAATTATGGTTTCAAGTAAAAAAAACCATGAATATACCATATGGATGTAAAACTCAGTCAAATACAAGGAGCCACCATGCACGAATCGCAAGGCACTCGGACGGTGGATTTTTGCCGGGTAGAAACCGGCTTCGTTTGAAAAACACCATTCACAAGTCTTGCCGGCCTAACGGTACCTGGTAGCTACGGTTCGACCGATTCTAGCCTGCGTGGTGATTTCAGCCTCGAGGAAGTCTCTTCGTGGGAATCTAGCTTAACCGCGATTGACTTGTCACTCTTTGGATGATTAATTAACCTAACTAATTAACCCATCAAGGCAAAAGTGCAACGAAAAGTATACGCGCCAGCGAATATGGATGATGCTAATCTGTCTTCACCATGAAGCCAACCATGCACCACCAGTCCACCAGGTTGCATGGGCTTGCGTGAAAAGATCAACTCAATTAAACTGACCAACTAACCCCTCAATGCAAAAGTGCAAGCCAATGGATGATGCTAATCTCGGTTTCCTCTTGATTTGCCCGGTCAGCCATTGCAGACAACCGTTCTAGTCGGGTGTCTTGTCCGTTGAGGTGTATAAATAGAACGCAGCTCAGGCCTAGCAAAACCATCCTTCCAGCAAGCTAGCTAACTACTCAAAAGCATATCACTGAGTTTGCAGAGA
This sequence comes from Lolium rigidum, assembly GCF_022539505.1. Lineage (NCBI taxonomy): Eukaryota > Viridiplantae > Streptophyta > Magnoliopsida > Poales > Poaceae > Lolium > Lolium rigidum. The sequence continues at coordinate 224,477,188 of NC_061510.1, read as the reverse complement.
CCAATCAAGCATGGAGAAGCTCTCCATGGCGGCGACCATCTTCTGCGCCGTGGCCCTTGCTGCTCTGGCAGCGGCGGCCGGCGGTGAGGCGGCGGTCGTGGAGCACACCTTTGTCGTGAGTGCAATATCTTTCTTCTTTTTTCCAAGGTTTAAAATAGCGTGCTAAATGAAATAGCGTCGGTCTCCTCCAAACGCTATGGACGTTATATCGTGCTAATTGCGTGCTATATTTCAAATAGCGTTTTGAAAAAAATATCAAATGTAGTCTAAAAATAAAGGATTTCGCTAAAAATGTTGGATATTTAGTCCAAAAAATGACTGAATCATACATACATAGCCACATACAATAAATAGATCTCGAATTTTTCATAAAGCTAACATCAGTATTCCACAAAGCAACAACATAGTATAAATTATTTATTAAGAAACATCAGCATTAGCGATATTAAGTTCTAATCTAGAAGAGCAACCAACATATTGCACTTCATCACCACAAAAAAGTGAAAGTAACTTTGCTTGAAAAAATAGCGCGCTAATGCTATGAAGTTTTAGCACGATATATCATGCTATTTCACAAATAGCGCCATAGCGAGCAAAATTACTAAAATTTAGCGTAGACCCTCCAAATATGCTATTGCGTGGTATTAGCGGAGAAATAGCGCGCTATTTTAAACCTTGCTTTTTTCTCTTTAGAAGATATCGATCGTGAATACAATGTCGATCTAGTGATTGGTCTAGCACTCATCATCTTGACCTGTTTTTTGACCAATCCATTGATTAATGATGATCAGGTGCACGAGATGAACCAGACGCACCTGTGCAACACGACCAAGATCTACGTCGTCAACGGGCAGCTCCCAGGCCCCACGATCGACGTCACTGACGGCGACACGGTGGTCGTCCACGTCGAGAACCGACTACCGCACGGCCTCACCATCCACTGGCATGGCGTCCGGCAGATACGGAGCTGCTGGTCCGACGGCGCCGGCTTCGTCACCGAGTGCCCCATCCCTCCCGGCGGCAACCACGTGTACCGCTTCAACGTCACCGGCCAGGTCGGCACGCTGTGGTGGCACGCGCACGTCACCTGCCTCCGCGCCACCGTCGCCGGAGCCTTCATCATCCGGCCCAAGGGCGGCAGGTACCCGTTCCCGACCCCCACCAAGGACGTGCCCATCATCATCGGCGAGTGGTGGGAGCTCGACCTCGTCGAGCTCGACAGGAGGATGCACGACGGTAACTTCGACGACAACCCGCTCTCGGCCACCATCAACGGTAAGCTCGGCGATCTCAGCAACTGCTCCGGTAAGCCGGAAGAGAGCTTCGTCCTCGATGTGGTGCGCGGGAAGACCTACCTGCTGCGGATCGTCAACACGGCGCTCTTCTCCGAGTACTACTTCAAGGTGGCTGGGCACACCTTCACGGTGGTCGGCGCAGACGGCAACTACCTCACGCCGTACAAGACGGACATGGTCACCCTGGCGCCGGGCGAGGCCATGGACGTGCTCATGGCCGCCGACGCCCCGCCGGCGCACTACCACATGGTGGCGCTCGCGAACCAGCCCCCGGAGCCCGACCCGCAGATCCCGGGGTTCGTCTCCCGCGGCCTTGTCCGATACGCCGGATCCGACAAGAGCAACAACGGGCTGCCCGTGCCGACGCCGCTCATGCCGGACCAGCACAACACCATGCCGTCCTACTACTTCCACAACAACCTCACGGGCCTCGCGCACCCGGACCGGCACCGCGTCCCCATGCACGTCGACGAGCGCCTCTTCTTCACGCTCGGCCTCGGCTCGATCTGCCGCAACAACAGCACCTCCTGCAAGCGCCGCCGGAGTCCCGAGACCATCGTCGTGGCCACCATGAACAACGTCTCCTTCCGCCACCCGACCAACGCGTCGCTCCTCGAGAGGTACTATGAACGCCGGACGAGCGGGCTCTACACGGAGGACCTCCCCGACCATCCGCCGCACCCGTACAACTACACCGACCGCAACTTGATCCCGCCGGGCCCGCTGGAGGAGGCTCTGGAGCCGACGTTCAAGGCGACCAAGCTCCGGAGGTTCCGCTACAACACCTCCGTGGAGATCATCTTCCAGAGCACGGCGCTGCTGCAGAGCGACTCAAACCCCATGCACCTCCATGGCTATGATTTCTTCGTCCTCGCCATGGGGCTTGGCAACTACAATCCCAAGACTGACCCTAAGAAGTTCAACTACCACAACCCGCAGCTGAGGAACACGGTGCAGGTGCCCAGGACAGGATGGGCCGCCGTGCGGTTCGTCACCGACAACCCTGGCATGTGGTACCTGCACTGCCACTTCGAGTTCCACATCATCATGGGCATGGCCACGGCGTTCATCGTCGAGGACGGGCCGACGCCGGAGACCAGTCTACCCCCACCGCCACCAGAATTCAAGAAATGTGGTTCGAATGGCCTCACTCAGCCATAGAGCTAACTAACTCGATCGAGCGCACGTACGGTACATGGATCCCAAGATTTTTAAAATTCTTAGTAAAAAATAAGAACAAATAAATATGCATACAGGGATTTGCAATTTTATAGATTCTTCATTGTACTATTGACGAATGATTCTTACTGTACAAGGATATGTATTTCTTTTATTTTACTTAGTAATCTCAATTGTGTCCACTAGGATTATGTTACAAAAAGTCGGGAATTTGATGAGAAATAAGAACATGAAGATATTGCTTTCTCAAACAAATTGGTTTTGCTTACTCACACGATAACTTTTTTTTTTTGAACTGGAACATATATATTTCATTAAACTGGCACAGCTAACTCGCTGGCCACCAACTCAGTTACAACATCTGGTACTGACTCAACCCATCGAAGTCTAGATATGGTTTGATTAGCTCCAAAAGCAGCTCATACACGATAACTATTTGATTTTGCTCTTGTCCCCCTACACATAACAAATGGCAAAAACTCTATTGCACAAGCATGTGGGCGTTTAAGTCTTATCACGGCCGTCAATTCCGTCTCTAGGATGTGCACACTCACTTAACTCCGCTCAGACGTAATTACAAGCTAAACTAGCTTCCCAAAAAGGTTTATATTTTAAAACGGAGATAATATCAAATTTCTATTTTTAGACAATATTTTCCATTTCCTGCATGAGATTTGTAGGTTAGCAAGTGCATCAAGCACTAGTGGAAAACGGGGCATTAGCACCGGTTTGTAAGGGTTTATTTACCAGTTGCCCAACCAGTGCAAAGTATCCGGTGCTAAAGCCCCCCCAGCACCGGTTCAGTTACGAACCGGTACTAAAGGGGCACCACGTGGCGGCTGCCCGAGCACCCGGGCGAGAGGACCTTTAGCACCGGTCTATATTAACACGAACCGGTGCTAAAGGGTCTGCCGCGGCAGGAAAACACCCCAAAAAGCTGCCACGGCAGAACCCGTTACCGGTGTCCAATTTTTTCGAAAGATTTTTCACTCCCTCTTTTTTCTATTTTTCAGAATTTCTAATATTTTATATCCAAGTTAGTCTCTATCTACAGTTATCTCTAGTCAAATTACCTACTAGTGGTCAAACTTCTCGCTCAGTCACCCATCCTCCCACTACTTCAACACTTAAACGCTTAATTTCCGAGTTCCTCCAGTCCCGCTTCCAAGTGTTTCGCGCGCATTTATGTGGTAATAGTATGATATCAATCCTATTAGCATGTTGGTCGATGTCACAGTTCTTTATTGTTTGAAATTCAAATAATTTTTTAATAAACAAAAATAATGATGTAATCATAATCTTGAATAAATAAATAAATATTAACCTTTAAATTTGAATTATTTTTAATTCTTTTATTTTTTTAATTTTCAAAAAAAATGGCCTGAAAATATGAAAATCTAAAAATGGGCTAAAAGTAATAGTAATATTTATGTAGGATGCAATTATTAATTTCATTTTTGCAAAAATAAAAAATATAAAAAATCCTGAATTTCTAACAATAATTAAAATCTGCACGCTTTCATATTTTCATTTGGAATTTTGAGAATCTAAAAATTGGCTAACCGGGTAAACCCCGGTGAATTCGGATGTAATTTTTTCTCACGATCATTTTGATATATTATACGCTTTTTCCGACGTCGTATGCAAAAGTTAATGCTATTTTACCTTTTTCTAAACTTTTTATGTAAAAAAAAGGTCGAAAGTCAAATTTGTTAATTTTTCCTAATAGTAGGTTGCGTAACATACACAAATCTCAAAAGATTTTATTTTTTCAATTTCTTAGCATTTTCTTTTGTATTTTACGGAGCTAAAAAAGGCGATCCAAAGATGCGTAGGGAGTAGAAAAATCTTTAGCACCGGTTCGTGCCACGAACCGGAGCTAAACGGTAGATCTTTACGGTGCCACGAATCGGTGCTAAAGGTCCCATACAAACCGGTGCTAAACTCTAGCCTCTCGAACCGGTGCTAATGCACCCTTTAGTATGGGTTCGTAGTCTTACCGGTGCTAAAGCTCCAGGCAGCGCTGAACAAAAGCCTCTTTCTCTACTAGTGAAGCCTACGCCCCTCATGGTGATTTATGTGTTTTATGGTATACTAGACCATGAAGGCGCGCGTTGCGGCGCCCGTCCACCTTAAGAAAAGAACACTTAAATATTTGGAAGAAGTTAAACAGTTGAAATGTTATTTGAACAGTTTATCTGTAATGCTATGATAAATGTGATGGGGTATAATATTTAGAACTAATCACATCTCAGAAAAAGTTAGAATTAATCAACCATATTTTTATACACTTTCTAAGTATGCAAACATATGGATAGGGATAGACACTGAAACATCTCTCTTCTCCAAGCCTAAATACAGATGCCAATTAGACGACCATCGAATACATAGGACAAGCAACAATACAAACATATAGTAGCCTTTTGACTTTTCAAACAACATCCATGTACCTTTAGTGTCTAATGTGTTCAATTTCAACTACTAACACAAAATGTGCAAATATTCGTAGTAACATCATTGTGTCTCGACAACTCGAAATATAAGGACCAACCGATAACCTCAATGAAAGATTAATCCGAAGCATATCATCAACAAACAAGCAAATGAGTCTTGTTGTGGTTTTGCAGTTGTTTTGATCTTGTGGTCATGCCTCTATGAAAGAAGAAGAGGCTGGCGCCCTCCCTCAGAAAAAAAAGAAGTCGCTGCTCAACACTATGCCGGAGGGAAAACAGCCACATAGACGATTGGGATCCTCTGCCTCCAGAGTTGTGGCACATGCCATCAATCAACCTGCCAGCCAACTCCCTAACCATCAGAAAGTAATGTCATCCTATTACCAAGCAGTGGTTGGTCCTCATATGGAATGAGGTAGGTCAAGTAAAATGCAAGGAAAAAATAGATAACATTTGATCAAATAAAACAACACTAATAGTTATCAGAGAAAAATCTTGACAATATGTGAAAGCAAACAAACAATGTATGTACACAGGTTTACAGGAGACTGCAACTTTAAAAGTCATAGCTAAGTATGATAGGCTATGTTTGATGCAGCAAAGCCCAAGTCTCACTATGTATGATAGACTATGTTCTGTCCATGCAATTTATCCTTACATGAATGCATATATCTAGGGATGCGCAGAAACCAAATAGCATTTTGTCACGGCAGAAGCGCAAAGTATATCTTTCCAATGTAGATCTTTACCTTGACAATTTGACAGTGGTCCAGTGCATACAATTTTATGGGAAAACCTGTTGTGCGATGTAAATCACATCTAAAAGACTAAATCTGATCGTATTTTCTAAAAACAACTGCACCATTCTCGACATGTGCAGGATTTTCCCTTCTGCTAATGGAACCTAGCATTCATGAATATAATGCATGAAATCACAAGAGCTAATACATAAGTGATATTTGTTTATCACGTCTATCCATTCAGGAAGATGATTAATGTCAGCCCTGAAAGAACAGTAGCACTATACGCAGAGCATGACAAATAAGACAGCCCTAGAACATATTTTTCTTTGTGATCTGGATTATGCTTATACAAAATTAACCATTGCTCTGTAGTAGTAACAGTGCTCTAAAGCAGCCAGTCAATTCGAAAACAATTTAAGTTCTTAGCTGATGGTGCAAACAGCTACTAACCTCAAGAACAAAGCTAGACTATCACCTCTACACCAGCTCAGTTGGGGCCAAAAATCCTTAGATGGCACCTGAACATGGAAACTAGATGTTGTGAACGATTTAACAGAGCTGCAAAAAAAATGCCTACTTCTCCTTACAGAATTATGGCTAGTATAACAACGCATGTCGAGAATATTTAATATTACATATTAGGACTTATAAATATATATGTCCTCAGTGTCATAATTTCAGATTAACTTCTTCGAAAGGAAAACAGTCTTTAAGAACAAATGCCAAAAGCTATCCATGAAAAAAGGTAGCAATGGTTTGACATGTGTTTTAATTTCAGAATTTCACTTCTTAGAAAGGGAAACAGTCTTAGGAACAAATGCCAAAGGGTAATCACAAAATGTGTTGAAGATATGAAGAAGCAATCAGAGGCATGTACTAACAAAATAGATCAGACCTTGGCATGCAAACTCCTCACCTGTAAGCAGAATTAAGAAAATTATTTATCCCAACCAATTAGTCTTCTATAAGCACACGGGAAAAAATAGTCACACACACAACATTCACACAAGGTGAGTACGTACATACTTAAGCCGGATCATATCGGTATATCTTTCTTGAGATCGAGAAGTTAAATCTTATCGTAATGCACACCACACAAGAAGGATTAGAGCCACACCTGGAGTAATGTCTTAGAATCATGTAGTCAGAGCAGATCGAGCCTAATCCCTTAATTAATAGAATCACAGGCACATACAATCGGCGGGTACTCCTGCCAAAAGGAAGGACGAAGAAAACAATCTAAGAAACAAAACATATATGAAAGCTTATAATATACTTGAACAGGAAAAAATATTGATGGCTGGAAATTATACCTCAGCAGGAGCAAAGGAAGAGACGTCTATTGCAGCAGCTTGTTCCTTGCAATTAGCAATTTATTGGGAAATGTTTCAACCTTCGCAAGAACATTGGGTTGATTTGGCGTTGCTCCCCTGTCACAGCCTCTCTTTGCCAAACATTTCACCATGCAGTAAGGAGGAAGCGGAAGGGGAGAAAGATATGGAAAGAGCATCTCCAATGAATAATGAGGTTTCCAATGTCGGATGGAAGTAGTGAGGAAAAATAGGGTTCTGTGTCCACATATTTATATGAAGGAGAAGGGTAACGCTAGGACTAATCGTCATAATCACAGGAATGATAAATGAGTCGAAATTACCATCATGAATCCATCATTAAAGCGCCGGAAAATAGAGTTAACTCGTGTAGAAGGAGAACCGTTCTTTCCGTTCCGTTGATGGGTCTGGTCTACGAACATGATTACATGAAGGAGCACCATTCTTCCGATTTAGTTCATGGGCCTCCGATTTCGATGGACCGTGTTGAGCGAGCCAAGTCGACGGCCTGCACGGAATAGAAAATTTGCCGACGGCGGAGCCGAAAAACATACAAAATTGGTCAACTGTACTACTCCAAACAAACCCAGCTGAAATTGAAGTAAAATACGCTGAAATCGTGGAATTTGTAACTTAATTTCGTTGTCCAGCCGTGAGCGGGAGTTGGCGGCGCAGGCGGAGCAACAATTGCGGCGTACACGGAGCAAGAAAATCTGGCCGAAATTGAACTGAAATAAGCCAAAATTGGGGAATCACTAACCTAACTTGGCTCTCCATGCGGGAGTGCAAGTTTCCGTCGCAGACGGACGAGGAATAGCGACGCGGGCGGAGCAAGAACGATTGTGGAGGATGAGGAGGGTTGCCGGGCGGAGGATGTTCAAGTCGCCTTCGCCGTTTAGTGCGGGATTGCGAGTCGCCGTCGCACACGCACGACCTGGGAGGAGACGAAGAAGGAATATTCTTTTCAATCACCGTTATGTGCTTCAAGCCCAAAACACGTTGGCCTGTTAAACCATTTCAGGCCCAATCAACGTGGTAAGGCCTAAAACAATACTGGGAGTAGCAGCCCTAGTAGGAAAACGGGCCTTTAGAACGGTAAAAGCCTTTGTAACGGGAGTTCGAGAACAGTTCGGTAACGCTAAACGTTTGTACACCCTTAGATTGTCAGATCGAACGGCCCAGAATGTCCAAACGCTGTGGAGAGGTCCTAGTGGTTCCATTATACTGTTAACTAATTGGCATCTTTAACAAAGTTGATTTTGAAACTTCAACAAGACATGGCTGTTAAGATCATCATCCAAATCAAAGTTGATTTTCACCATACAATAAATAAGAAAAAAAGTTTTGTACTTTGAGATGAAAAGAAAATAAGAAGGATAATATGTACCAAGTGAATCCTATATAACTAAGAAGTTCATCCCCACTTACCTATTTCTCTTGACATGCAGCTATGCCACATCAGCAAGTATCAACAACAATAATTACCGACCATGCAAATCAACCCATTACATTTATCCTCTACCAAGCAGGAAACAAGGGACGTATGTTCGCTGAAAAAAGCAACGAAACGACGATATGGCATGTGCATGATCCTGGGCACAAGTTCTTTTCCTCTTCCCCACGATCTGTGTTGTACCCACTGACTCCTCCCACAATAATGGTGGAAACGAATCGTTTAGGCATGTAACCGGCGAGGTAAGCGAGCAGCCGTCGACCGGCTGCCTGCTTATATTCTTCTCTACCCATCTTATTTGTCCCCCGTCGCCCTCAGTCGGCCAGTCCACCTCCCTCCGTTCTCCCTGCCGTAGATCGCACGGAGCCACTATCAACCTGCACTCCGGCTTCTCAATTTCAAGGTAAAACCCCTAATGCTTTGCAGCCGCAACCGCCTCTCCCATCTTCTCGCTGCGCCCGCTCTCGCGGTGCCATTTCTATGGATTCGTCTGTCGACTGTATTATTGAATTGTGAGGTTTGTATTTTTAATTTGTGTGAAAGTAATTCTAATGGATTGATGCGAGGTGTTTTTTCTAGCCTTTTCCTACACAGGTAAATAGGAAATTGTATGCCTACCACGTATTTGCAGAAGTGTCTCCAATACCGGTATTGTGTGCATGTGTTTCTTCAAAGTTGGGTCTTGACAAGAATTTGTGAGAAGATCGAAATCTTTCATACACGTAACCGGCAAAGGTAAACCATGTTTAGCGTCCCAATATTTCCATCTACTATATTGTTTAATGCATAACCGGAAGTGATATATGGTATACTCTCACGGAAAGTTCTGTATTAAATCCACATGTTTTTGCCATACCGTAAAATCATGTCTTCATTATCGCCCCAACTTCTGATTTGTTGAAAACTAGTAAACTGCACGTGCTTTGCACGACAATATATAAGATATCATCTTACTTTACTAAGGCATAAAAATAATACTCAGCATAATTCAGAAATCGGTACCACACTTGATTATTTCTGTATTTAGGAGTACCAAAGACTGCATCCAGAACACCCGGGAAGGACCAGAGGGGGGGCACTGGGCCCCCAGACCATAGGCCGGCGCGGCCCAGGCCCTGGCCGCGCCGCCATATGGTGTGGCCACCCCTTCGACCTTCCTGCGCCGCCTCTTCGCCTATATAAAGCCTCCGTCGCGAAACCCCCGAGGCGAAAAACCACGATACGGAAAACCTTCCGGAGCCGCCGCCATCGCCGAAGCCAAGATCCGGGGGACAGGAGTCTCTATTCCGGCACCCTGCCGGAGCGGGGAAGTGCCCCCGGAAGGCTTCTCCATCGACACCGCTGCCATCTCCACCGCCATTTTCATCACCGATGTTGCTCCCATGAGGAGGGAGTAGTTCTCCATCGAGGCTCGGGGCTGTACCGGTAGCTATGTGGTTCATCTCTCTCCTATGTGCTTCAATACAATAATCTCATGAGCTGCCTTACATGATTGAGATTCATATGATGATGCTTGTAATCTAGATGTCATTATGCTAGTCAAGTGAGTTTTACTTATGTGATCTCCGGAGACTCCTTGTCCCACGTGTGTAAAGGTGACAGGTGTGTGCACCGTGTGGGTCTCTTAGGCTATATTTCACGAATACTTATTCAACTGTTGAATGGCATAGTGAGGTGCTTATTTATATCTCTTTATGATTGCAATGTGTTTGTATCACAATTTATCTATGTGCTACTCTAACAATGTTATTAAAGTAGTTTTATTCCTCCTGCACGTGTGCAAAGGTGACAGTGTGTGCACCGTGTTAGTACTTGGTTTATGCTATGATCATCATCTCTTGTAGATTGCGAAGTTAACTATTGCTATGATAATATTGATGTGATCTATTCCTACTACATATGCATGAAGGTGACGAGTGTGCATGCTATGTTAGTACTTGGTTTAGTCTTTTGATCTATCTTACACTAAAGGTTACTAAAATATGAGCATTATTGTGGAGCTTGTTAACTCCGGCATTGAGGGTTCGTGTAATCCTACGCAATGTGTTCATCATCCAACAAGAGTGTAGAGTATGCATTTATACGTTACTGTTATGTGATCAATGTTGAGAGTGTCCACTAGTGAAAGTGTAATCCCTAGGTCTTGTTCCTAAATATCGCTATCGCTGCTTGTTTACTTGTTTTACTCGTGTTACTACTCGCTGCGTTACTACCGCTTGTTCTATCGTCCCGGGCAAAGCACTTTTCCGGTGTCGTTGCTACTACTTATTCATACCACCTGTATTTCACTATCTCTTCGCCGAACTAGTGCACCTATTAGGTGTGTTGGGGACACAAGAGACTTCTTGCTTTGTGGTTGCAGGGTTGCATGAGAGGGATATCTTTGACCTCTTCCTCCCTGAGACAAGGGACGTATGTTCGCTGAAAAAAGCAACGAAACGACGATATGGCATGTGCATGATCCTGGGCACAAGTTCTTTTCCTCTTCCCCACGATCTGTGTTGTACCCACTGACTCCTCCCACAATAATGGTGGAAACGAATCGTTTAGGCATGTAACCGGCGAGGTAAGCGAGCAGCCGTCGACCGGCTGCTCGCTTATATTCTTCTCTACCCATCTTATTTGTCCCCCGTCGCCCTCAGTCGGCCAGTCCACCTCCCTCCGTTCTCCCTGCCGTAGATCGCACGGAGCCACTATCAACCTGCACTCCGGCTTCTCAATTTCAAGGTAAAACCCCTAATGCTGCAGCGCAACCGCCTCTCCCATCTTCTCGCTGCGCCCCGCTCTCGCGGTGCCATTTCTATGGATTCGTCTGTCGACTGTATTATTGAATTGTGAGGTTTGTATTTTTAATTTGTGTGAAAGTAATTCTAATGGATTGATGCGAGGTGTTTTTTCTAGCCTTTTCCTACACAGGTAAATAGGAAATTGTATGCCTACCACGTATTTGCAGAAGTGTCTCCAATACTGGTATTGTGTGCATGTGTTTCTTCAAAGTTGGGTCTTGACAAGAATTTGTGAGAAGATCGAAATCTTTCATACACAGAACTGGCAAAGGTAAACCATGTTTAGCGTCCCAATATTTCCATCTACTATATTGTTTAATGCATAACTGGAAGTGATATATGGTATACTCTCACAGAAAGTTCTGTATTAAATCCACATGTTTTTGCCATACTGTAAAATCATGTCTTCATTATCGCCCCAACTTCTGATTTGTTGAAAACTAGTAAACTGCACGTGCTTTGCACGACAATATATAAGATATCATCTTACTTTACTAAGGCATAAAAATAATACTCAGCATAATTCAGAAATCGGTACCACACTTGATTATTTCTGTATTTAGGAGTACCAAAGACTATGGGTAATTCTGATTACGTATTCGTGCATACATACCTCTCTCCATGAACATTGATCTGCAAACCATAAAAAAACAATGAGCATATACCTCTCCATGAACAAAAGTTATGTTAAACTACCATTATTTACAATGGTGCATGAAACGGCTAGGAAAGAGTTATCACCAATTTTATCATATATAAATGGTCATGTCACGTATTTATAATTAATATACTACCATTATTTCCAATGGAGTATTTGTTACGATCCCATGAAAATTTGCATGACACAAAAAATGCTTTCACCCCACAAGAATCTATGACGCAAGACTTCGCTTCCATCACAGTAATATTATACTCCGTACAAGTGCATGATGTCTGGTCCGTAGTGTGACAGTCTATGCTATAATGAGAATTTTCATGCAATCAACAAGTAAGTTAAACTTGCAATTACTGGGGAAAATTTTATGATTCAATAAATATACAACTCAATCTGTTTCGAAGAGGATGTCACGGATTTGTTTAAATAGTGTCTAAATACATCTAAATTTAGGAAAGAAAATCGACAATTCTTTCGGGACGGAGGGAGCAAATATATTCAAATGGAAAAAGATGATCGATGTCCTGTCATGGAGGCATGTGATAAAACTTTTTATATGGGAAAATTAACCTTGGAGAATAGCAACGTTGTCATGACAAAAAAATATTAAATATATTGCAAAGAACCATAGTTTTTATATTGTCATAGTTTTCAATTTTGTACTAAAGTAATCGTACTAAAATAATTAAACATAGTTACATGGTACAGACTATATATTCCCGATTGTTGTATTTATGTAACATCATATAACAGTTGGAAAAAATATGACAGCGATTACAGTAATCTCTTGTTCTCCCCCACTTTTTAAGGAAGCTATGTTGTTAGCATTTGAAGAATCATTCATCAGGGAAAATGAATTACGTTAACTGTGGACATGCTCATGTAGCAGCAGTTTACTGCATACCATGAAACGACAGAACAAGTAACATGGTGCATGCCCACGTGCATGGGGCCCCCAACCTGAACACCCAGCTCTAGATGCTGGAGTATTTTTTTTTACCGCCGAGGAGGACTTGTCCAGAAGTATCTAGCAACTACAGCACAGCGCGGGAACTCCAGGTGACGAATCCAACAGCCCACAACCGTCGGATCAAATGAGTTTTGGCTAGATGAACGGCAGCTAGAAGCTCCAACATGCAAATGAACGGTCTGGATTACTCCACTGGAGGGAGGACTCTAGAACTAAGTGGTAAATCCAGATTCAAAAACTCGTGTACTATATAGTGGTATAGAAAAATTGTTTGGTTGATGAGCTGCTTTGTTATCAATTTTCTGCCCATACATCTGGTCTGAGAGTTGGCTGTTTCTGCCCCAGGAAAATCCAGGAGCTTGAATTGATCTGAGGGATCTGAAGTCCGCATTGTCCACATTCAGGTTCTGCCGGAAATATAAGTACAGATCTCCAGCCTTAGCCCTCACTAATGAACTATTTTGAACTTTTGATCCCCTCTCAGTCCCAGGTTCTGCCTAATTCCCTCATTCCTAATCACTAGTAGGAAAACCCTTATAGGTGAAGCTTAGTTCTGTGGCGCATCGTTTTGAATGCGCCACAGAAACTTATTTTGTGGCGCACCAGGCACGGTGCGCCACAGAAATAGCTTAATTTTGTGGCGCACGCTCGGGTAGTGCGCCACAGAAACTATGTGGGGCCCACATCCTGCCACCACCATTTATTACTGTAGGTATTTCTGTGGCGCACATGTCGTGCTGCGCCACGTAAATAACTCTTTCTGTGGCGCACTGGCTTTGGTGCGCCACACAAGTAGTTGATTCTGTGGCGCACCTTCTCCGGTGCGCCACAGAATTAAGGGACTTATATCATCTCGCCCGTGCCCTTCCCCGCCTGTTCACCTCTCCCCTCCCGGCCGAGCCCCTCCCCTCTCCCCTCTCCCCTCTCCTTCGTGGTCGCCTGGATCCGCCGCCGCCGCCTTCCTCCGTGGTCGCCTGGAGGATTCCTCCCCTCTCCCCTCTCCCCTCTCCTCCGTGGTCGCCTGGATCCGCCGCCGCCGCCTTCCTCCGTGGTCGCCCGGATCCTCCATGGTCGTCGCCGCCGCCGTCGCCGCCGCCTTCCTCCGCGAGGGGCGCATGCCACCGCGGTCCTCCCATCCCCGCCACCAGCAGCACAAGCTGCCCCTACGGCGAGGAGGGGCCGCCGCGAGGAGGGGCCGCCGTCGCGGCAAGGTGGAGGATCCGCCGCCTCCTCCTCCTCCTCCACCCCTGCCGTCATCTTCAAGCTCGTCCTCCACCCCTGTCATCGGTGCTCTCTCTCTCCCCTCCCCTCCTCTCCCTCTTAATTCCTCCTCTCGCTGCCCCTATGGCTTGTGTTTGCAAGCTCGGTGATCATTTGATCACCAATTGGTTGATAATTACTTACTACTTTCTCTATCTATGCATGTTGCTTGATATACTTTGTTGTTGCTTGATTTGTATAGCTTCTCACCATGTACTGGTGGTTGCTTATGCTTTGAAAAGCATATGAATGTATGCATGATGCTTGCCAAGCATCCTCGTTGCCTAGCGAGTTGACTAATTCATTTATCCGTGAAACTTTATCTTGTTAATGTAGATAATTGAGATGAAATACTTTGCAAGTAATGATTCTATTACTCGTATTTACTTAAGCTAGATGGATGCCAACTATTGTTGGGGACCCTAGCTTCATTTTGAATCTCGTTGGGTAATGATAAGTGTGTAGGCTTGGTGGTTTGGATGGTTTGGTGGTTGAATTGGCCTTTGCGATCATGAACTGCTGGCTTGGTAAATCATCTGGGATGGTTTCCTTCCTAGTTCCATTTGGAAGATGCTACTATTCAATTGGTTGGCATAACCATGGTGACTTGAGTTGGTCAAATTCCTGGTCCTTGCCATTTGTACCAGGCTTCACTTGGTTTCTGATGGTTTAAAAGACTAGGTGATGCTAGGTTATTAAGTTGGCTGTCAAGGTTGGTTTTATCTGGTTAACTTGGATAGGCTATGTGTTCTTGCTTACTTATTGTGGTGACCCGGCATACCACTGCATGGTGTAGTATGCAAGTCTGATATAACACCAATGAAACACAGTTCCACGGGTATTATATCGCTCAGAGTGGTACAACAGAAACATATGCGGGTCCAAGGCATGTCTATAGAATTACAACATCGACTATGTTACATAAGATCATCACGACCTCCTACTTTACAATGAGGTAAAACCGCAAATAAACTCCGGAAGAACGACTCGTAGTCTAGTCTTATCACGAACTCTATTTGTAGAGTATTTCACTAACTACGAGAGGCTAAGAATAGACTCTAGCTAAATAGGAGTCGAGGTTTAGGAAGCTAGTTCCCTTCTATGGCTAAACTAGGTTTTCTTCTTGTTGGATGTGGTATCCGACTCCTCTGACAGGGTCCTGTCTCGTGAAGTAGTTGTTGACTTCTCGGTCTTCGAGTTGCACTGTAGATCCTCCTTCGATGCCTCCATATCTAAGAAGGGGATTTAAGAGTGGGATGAGTACGAGCGTACTCAACAAGTTCATTATAGGAAAGAGGTGTTTAATGCACTAGCTACGGCATTAGACCGGAAAGTCTAATACCAATGCAGGTTTTCATAATCATTTCTTCAAAAGGTTGCTTTTATTCAGAAGAGCTATGTCCGTCAGCCTTCACCGGTTTACTAGAACTTCATGGAGCTCCTTTCCGGCCGCGTTCGCAGTTCCATATCCCGGAATAGGGAGTGACAGGTCACGGTTCTTTACACTCTGCAGAGGTGTGTTGCTTTACCCATAAGAGATCTTAACCTTGGTGCCAACCGGGCATATTCCCCGTCCACACTTCCTATGGTGTGAGGCCCGGTATAAGGTCTAGCCAATCATGTTCCTCCGCTACCTCGCACACCCACCCTTTGTTGCATACCCCGACCCTGGGTCCTCGTCGGTCCTCTTATACCAATTAAGGATGGACCCCGACCACGACAACAGTTTGGGACTCGTTAACCAAACTCCTTCGCCGGTAGCCGCAACCCATCATAGACCACTTACCGTGGGGAATTAGAATGGGATCCCCACCCCACCGCTTGCCCAACCTGGGTCAAGTGTCTACGGTAAGCGCATCCGTTGATGTACGAGAGGTGGAAACACTTTTGACTACTCCGTCCCACTCCGGATCTTATGGTTAACACGGGTATTACGGCACAAGAATCACTCGGCGACATTTGTTATTTAATCCTAGATGGATATTAACCCTTGCAATGGAACCTCCACCATATCAACACAATCCATGGTTCCATTGCCCACCACATAGTCATATTCATAGTTATGAAAATAGTGGTTTTGGTTTTTTATGCAATAGTGATAATCATGATACTTTGCAAGTAATTTGATAAAGATACTCAAATGACATGAGCAAGCGATGAACTTGCCTTTCTTGACTGCAAGATTATGCAGTCAAGGTCTTCGATACGTAGTAACTCCAAATTCTGAAATAGCATCATCGTCCGGTAAGGACGATGTTTAAAAGATTGGCAAGGATGCAATAATGCATAAGAATGAGATGAAATCGCTCTAAGCGTGATCTAACCCCGATGATTTAGGATTAGTGAGTTGTATTGATTGGTTTAGGGTGTGTTGCACTTTTAGAGTGATTCACAAACAAGGTTCTTATTCATGTGTGATTATTTGGTATTATAAATAGGTAGATAATAAAGCATAGTAATCAATTGAGCACACAAAGAATGATAATTGGCATAATGTTATCAAGTAGAGAACAGTGGTCAGTTTTAGTACTATATGGCATGGTTAATGATTACTTATTATATAATTCAAAAAGAATAACTTTTGAAGAACATGTTCTCATATAAAGAACAAGTATGATAATTAGGTTTGTGGGGTTCCATGGTTTTCTATGGTTCTAATTGGTTTCTGGAGTAAGTAGTAGATGGATCACGGCATAGTTGGATTCATCAATAGCTAGAAATCATATGGTTTTAGTGAAACACAACATAAGCAATTTAGTATATATAGGTGCTATCAAGGTTGGTATACCTTGCTCGATGATAGTTGGCTAGGGTTTATAAATCTTATTAGGTATAGTTGATGACTATACTATATTTTCTTCAAAAGAATAACTTTTGAAGAACAGACTTCTTAACTAATAAGAAGTATCTCAATTAGAGTTGGGTTGTCTAGGGCTTACTAGTGGTTTCACTAGATAATGAACAATTGGTTCCTAAATAAGATGGTTTATAAATATCTAACACTAGTAGGGTTCAGTGTGTATGGTATATGATGCACAATATTGGGTATGGTTGCTATTATGGTGCATCCCAAGAGTGTGATGCTAAGCATGGATAACTAATGTGGATGTCTTGGAGAATAGTAACTAGGGTTGGTCCTGTTTGATCGGTTAATCATGAACATATGTAATACCAAAGTATTAGAGATGTGTCTCTATTATTTTATGAAAACTTGGCAATTGTTTAGTCGCTACTATATATGGAGCTATGAATGAAACTAAAGTATCATGATCACATGTTCTAACCTAGGTTTTAGGTTTAGAAGCAAACTAGGTTTCACATGAAATGATAGAGTTAGGGTTTCTAATAGGATTCGGGGTTTTTAAGATTCTCACAAGAAATCATAAGGTGGTTGATGTATTCATTAAGAAATTAGTGTTGCATTTGGAATTTATGGAATTGGTTTTTACTATTTGTCATAAATTGATGAGCAATTGGAGTTGATAAATTTTAAGTTTAAGGTACTCGTTGAGTTTAGTATTTACCTTATTAATATTCAGAGTTACTTGAAGAGAAACATAATTAATCCTTTTAATATGTTTCTAGAGTTTGAAGCCATACTTTAAGTGGTTATCAATTTGATCCATGAGCTAATTATTATTAAAGCTAACTTTGAAGAAATGAATAGTTGAGGTTATTATTAATTAGGATTTTCATGTGATAACCATGAAGAAACAATCTTGTTTATATGGAATTTCAATACAAGTAATGTCTAATATTTTCTTGATATGGAAAACATAGACAAGGAAATTATAGGTTTATTAATTAGGTATTTATAGTTTAAGATTTAAAAATTGATGTTCTAAAATTAGTGAAAAGTTCATTTTATTTTTCTTTGACCTTGGTGGTATTTGTTTTCTGTTTTCACTTGTATTTTATAAATCCTTAATTTTATGAACAAATTACCTATCTTTGGGGTTTCTTATGACTTGATTTATTTAGAAGATAAATAAATAAGTAAACATAATAATAATATTGGTTAAATGATTAATTGGGCTGGCCCAACTGGTTTGGCCCAAATCTGGCCTGGTCGAGCCAGGTAAAACACCGGCCCGACCTCTCTCTCTCTCTCTCTCGCTCATCCCTCTCACACGCACGCACACGGTCACCGCCCTCACCTCTCTTCTCGCTCGCGTCCACCACGCCCCTGCGGCGGCGCTGCTCGCTCCCGGCCGCTCCTGGCCAACCCCGGCACCGGCGTGATGGGGCTTTTGTTCTCCTCGACGATCTCTACCACCTCCCCTTGGTTGATTTGGCCGTTGTGGTCTCAAGCGGTCGGCCCGCCTCCGAAACCCTAACCCCGCCTCCTGTATGTCCGGTAATCGCCGGCCGCGCCTAGCGCTGCCGTCTGCCAGCGAGATTCCGGCGAAGTTTTCATCCTCATCCTCCATTGTCTGGATGCCCTCTGCTCCCATACTTGTCTCCGATAGCGGCGCTCCCAGGCGCTGGCGAGATGGCAGCAGCAGCTGCAACCCCGGCGCCCTGCGTGCTGGTGCTGCTCTAGCGCCACCTCGTGGTCGCTCTCCTTTATCCCAGCACGCCCCTGCCGCCTCCTCCTCTCTACCACTTGCTAACCTCTTCTAGTTATTTTATACTCGCGGTGGGTATGGAATGGTGGTGCGGTGCTGTGGTTGGTATGGATCGTGAAACGGTGTGGGTGATGTGCTCGCTAGTGATGGTGGTGATCTGGTGGTGTGGTGCTGCGGTGACAACTTCGTTCTCGACGCCGGTTGGACGGTGTCGCCGACGCAACCCCGGCGTCGCCTACTCGCATCTACTTCTCTACATTGCTTTGTGAGCTAAATCATTCCCTACTCCCTCGTCTTTGGTCATAGTGATATGTGCTGCAATATTGCTGCTTGGGCTAGTTGGCAAAGCTCTTAGCTGTTACTACAGATTATAGCTTGAATTGTTAAAGCTCGGGTCTATATTGTTGGAGTGCTTAATTGGCAGCTGGTTATATCTATATGCTTTGCTGGTTTGCGTTGTCGTCGGAACCGAATACTTACTATACCGAAACTCCATATCGGATGCAAATATGTTTGCTACGAAAGGGACAATTTATTTGATGATTGGCCTGGTAATTTGATTGTGAGCTTATATGGTGGCTTTTCTCGCGGCTTATTCTTAGTTAAGCTTAAACATGCTCGATAATTGTAGTACTATTTAATTTACTTGTTGGCCCGGAGTATTTTCTAGACTCGTAATAATCCTCTAGAATTTGTTGGCTGTTAATCTAGTCGCTGTTGTGCATATAATGTGCCTCTAATTGAATGAACCCTCATCATCAGCACTCTGGATCTAGTGGCTTGTTGGTCAGCTTGTATGCATACCTATAAATAGTTGCTATGGTACTATTTGGTTGGCCTGGGATGAATGTCCTGGACCGTAAGTAGCTTCATGAATTAAGTTGCTTAATAACTGGTTGCTCTACCAGTTGCTATCTATCTCGTGATGCCCCTGTTTGGATGAGTTATTCATCCAGGCTTATGCACTCGCCGCAGTGTATACTTGATAAGAACAGTATACAATATATACTAGATCTATGGCTATTTAGATGTTTTTATATCTTATGGGTGTTGCTGGTACTTACTAAATCATGTGCATACATGATTTGATCATGGAAGTCTGTTGTTGGCTACAGGAAGCTTTGTCCAGCCCTTGGGCAGATCTAGTGCTATATAAATAAATAGATAAGAAGAGATGCTCTTCTTGCTGGATTCGGATGCTTTACTAGTTGCTTGGATTGCAAGGTGATGATTTGCTAGATCTTGAATAAGATCTGGTTGCGGGTTAGCACTGATGGATGCTTTATATTTGTGGGGTTTGAAAATAGAGTGATAGTAGATGAACTTAACTGGTTGCCACTGTTGCTTGATGAAAAGATACCATGCATGATAGGTTCATATAGGAACTTTTGAGTTCCTAAACCTGAAACTGATGGTATAGTCTTATATTCCTTTTAGGTAGCTTTTTCTGTACAAAGTTGTCTATGTGCTTGTCTTGTTAAATTAAAAATTGTGTTGTGGTACCTTGCTAAAAGGATGCATAGCTGCTGATTTTGATTACCTAGATGATGTGCTGGACAAACTTTGTTATGATTAAAGTTGCTAGGAAGTTTGAGACTAGATCCAAATGATGTTAAAAATCGTCTTCAAACGATTTCTGTTTGGTAAGATATTTGGTTTGGACACTATGATGCTTGAGTTAAATTAAATGGACAGATCCATGCTTGACCTAGCCGATGATGCAAAGGCTGAGGCATAGATTTAAAATAAGAATAGATACTATGTTGTTGCTTTTGTTCTCTCGTGATGATTCTTGCATAGCACCTCTATGCAATACCGAGAGAAATCCCTCTCACACTCAACTTCCCCTTTTTATCCCCCGATGCTACCATGCAAAGGCTAGGAACAAATACTTGTGTTTATGGTGTATACCTGCCGCTCTTGGTATCCTGGATTCTAGATACCGAAACAAACCTCCTTCTTGTGGTATCCTGCACCTCCTTGCTGATTGAGTATTTCCTAAGATCCGGCTAGAGATATGGAGCTGTTCTTGCCGATAGATCACTGCTACTACCGGTGCTATTTCTATTTCTGAATGAAATTGCTAGTTTGTGACATGTTGTTTGGATACCTGCTACCACTGTCGAGGGATTGGTCTTGTGCTGGCTAAGCAGTTGTGGTGTTGCAAGGAAATCCCCTTTTATATGGTATCCTGGAGGTGTGCTTGGCCGACACCTATGCACATGCATGTGTGCTGTGAGCTGCATGCTTGCATGGTTCAAGTTTCAACACTGATACACATCTCCCCTAGTGGATGTGCTCGGCAGATGAAAAGATCTACCTCTTCTTATCACTATTTTAACCCTGCCGTTTGGCATTTCTTTTCTTTCTATTCTTCCATGTTTGTTTTGCAGGTGATCAATTGGAGAAGAAGATGATCAAGATTTATTTTAGACTTTTCTTTTCTTTTTCAAAACTTGTATTTATATTTGTAATATTATTTTATTCATTTGTAAAGACATTGTATTATTGTGTGAATATCAATAAAGAAATATTTTCCTTGTTGTAGAATATCCTTAATCATGAATTACTTGTCTTTATAAACCTTGTAATATTGGATGATGTAATTAAATGTTAAATACTTTATTTGTTTTGAGTTTTATATTTTGTTTGATTAAACATGTTGTATGTTATATAATGGTCTAGAATTCAAATTTCAATTTCAATTTCAATTTGAATTCTTATCACTCATATTTGAATTGAATTCAAATTGTGTTCCCCAAAATTAAATAGTTCAACAAAGTTCATGTCGAAGTTTATTGCACTCACGTCGAGTACTAACTCAATTCCACCGACGTAAGAGAAACCTCGATCACCTTGATGGGTTTAAGCGAAGATCACAGTGAAGTTTATAACGCTTAACTTGATGATCTACTTCAATTCCAGCAAGTCAAGTGAAACTTCGATTACTGTGACAAGTTTTACTTGAAAGCGCGAAAATTCCCCGGATTTTCTATGCATGAATGCAATGCACACAACTGTTTCCTCTATTTTTGTAACCCCAATACCTGGGATATTACAGTCTCTACCCCTTAAACTAAACTTCGTCCTTGAAGTTTGAACTCTCTCACATTTCCGGAGTGTGGTTCTGACTTATGCAGACTTAAACGTTTCTCGAACTCCGTAGTGATCTTACTGGATATAATTGAATATACCCCTTGTCCAAATTCTTCCTGGAATCCATTAGTGTTTGTCTCTGAATCATGGCTCTTACTTTGATTCTTTGATTTCTTCCAACTCTATAAGCTTGTTTCCTTTCTCATTGAAGATTCAATGATTGGGACTTCTACTTGTACTGACAGTCTTAATTGAGGATTAATTGGGTAACATACTCCTGATGATTTATCCAAAAACTTGGTTCTACCAGACTTGTATAAAGTTGATTCTGTTTCCCATTACCGGCTAAAACTATAGTAATGGTACTTAGTAAGGTATTTACCATGGAAATGGTCTTGACGGTTTATTTCACTAAGAATGGATTAGATTCAGTTAGTCCGTCCAATCATGAATTATAGTTGATACTTCTAACTATTTTGGTTCCTTAAGGTTCCATGAAAGGAATCTTTCAAATGGAATTTAGTTTTGGTATGATCAATCTCCTACGGTCTTTGGCCTTCTTGAGCTGTATTTGGTCTATGGTATTTTCTTCGTCCAACTTCTTTATGCTTGACTTACTTGAGCTTTCGTACTTCTGAGTAAATTTTACTCACTTTCTCAAGTTATAGTCCACTTCTTACTTCCTCGAGGTATGAACCTCGGCTTCTGGTCTGACATCCTTCTGAAAGTAGTGTTCATTAATCTTATGAAAATAAGATCGAACTTCCC
Source organism: Lolium rigidum (assembly GCF_022539505.1). Taxonomy (NCBI): domain Eukaryota; kingdom Viridiplantae; phylum Streptophyta; class Magnoliopsida; order Poales; family Poaceae; genus Lolium; species Lolium rigidum. The sequence goes on along the minus strand of NC_061510.1, from coordinate 224,454,631 downwards.
CTCAGTTCAGACCTTCTTCTTCTATTTTACTCAAAGTATTGAGTCATTGTACATCTAACTCAATCTTTACTCTACCCCTTAGAGTTTTCTTATGGTCTTCAACTCCTTTTCTTCCAACTATTGGACTTATGGTTGGAATATTGGTCTGGTTCTAACTTATGGGTTTTACTTCTTCTAAGGTCTCGTGAAGAATGTTTGTGGTATATCCACTCAATTGTGGACATCCAATGTGAATCCTTCGACTAAATGATTATAGATCTAGCTATTTGGCTGACAAGATTTTTATTTGTTCACAAACTTTTGTTACAACTAATTAAATCGTGGACTATTTGTAATACCAACTGATACCAATTTGTGGTTATTATACCAACCGTGGCTATTTGATATCTAAAAATGGATTCTGTTATAGGTTCTGATCAACTGGACGAGATATCTTCTGCTTTATCTCGCAATATTGATCCTATACCAATTGTGGTCTTCTGATATCAACTATGGCCTTCTTATATCTGCTATAGTTTCCTAAATCATCTTCCTTCATTCAGGGTTTATTTTGCAAGAAAACCACTAGCTGACACTATGAATATAGTATCCTAAGTGATTTCCCATGCATTCCTGCTTCTCTATTGACTATGGATCTGCTTGAGCTTCACCATAATCGTTATATTTCTCACCTTTATGCTTCTTTCGTACTAAAGTACTCCTCTATTGAGGTAAGCATGAGTTTCTGATTGTACTTCCTTCAGAGTATTGTGGTTGCTTCCCACAACTTTACTCATTTCTTCTGATGAACCTTCATCTTATCTTCGGAATCTTTAGAATTCGTCACTTCCTCACACGAATACCATTACCCTCTAGATCTATAGCATCAAGTAAGAAATTGATATTGCAACATGCATTTGCATATCAAAGTCAAACTTCATGTATGGATATAGTCAAACAATGAAAATCCAATAAAATCCAAGAAGATTCAGCTTTGTGCATATAATACACACCATCATAGACCTGAATATAATAGTTGAGTAAGACATCTCTAAACATCGGGCTCTGATGTGTAGTATATAACACCACATAAGATGGGTTTCTATCGTGGTACTTAGCACTTATATATATGGGAGTCTACTATTTGTCTCAACCCTTACCTTAATTGCACCTTTGCAATGAGATAAACTTGAGACAAAGGGGTCTAGGATAGTTAAGGTTAACCTAGTTTTCTTTGGAAGTACTACTTAACTTAGTATTATTTCATATATAAGTGCTATTGAGGACTATTTTGTATGATACCTCACATGATGTATTTTTGTTCTAACCTGGCTACTCTACACACATAGCTATTGGAATATAGCTCCTATACTTTCAAGTGTTTCTACCATAAACATATGGTCTTGATGTGCTTGGCACACTTCCCATTGTTTTGGAACACAATTCTTGCACTATTGTTTAGCACTTGACTTCTTATTATACTCCTCTAAAATACTTATAATGTTCTATTCCATCACATAATGATTCTCAGGTGAATCATATATGATTAACAACTCTACCATGTAAGTAATCATATTTTATTCATATCTCTCTTCCTTATCTCCCATGATTGACTCATCATGGTCTATACTACCTCATATGACTCATAGTTATCACTTACTATCAATTGTTTCACATGTCTAGATAGTTTTACTTACTCATTACTTAACTTGGTCTACATCTTCTATTAGGATATCTTAATTATCTTCATCAATTGATATTACTCCTATTACCAATCCTGGATAACTCTTACTTAATCATAACATATGTTGGTACACATCTTCCACTAGGATATCTTCCTTATGGTTGTATCCTCTCTTTGGACTACCATGTATTGTATATCAACCGTGATCTACTCATCTATTGTTTTAAGGACTTAATGGTATACTATATATTTGGGGATTAGCTGACTAACTTTGCTTAAGAAGGATAGGTAAGAAATGTTGACTCAAGTGTGTCAGGATTATTCTCAAGTGAATATCCATCTCAAGTCATAAGAAGATTTGGTTTAACTAAGACAACTTCCTATAGACACTACCAAACCTATAGGTCTCCTTTAAAGGGTTTTAATCCTAGGGTCAAAGCATTTGCTCTGATACCAACTGTGGTGACCCGGCATACCACTGCATGGTGTAGTATGCAAGTCTGATATAACACCAATGAAACACAGTTCCACGGGTATTATATCGCTCAGAGTGGTACAACAGAAACATATGCGGGTCCAAGGCATGTCTATAGAATTACAACATCGACTCTGTTACATAAGATCATCACAGCCTCCTACTTTACAATGAGGTAAAACTGCAAATAAACTCCAGAAGAACGACTCGTAGTCTAGTCTTATCACGAACTCTATTTGTAGAGTATTTCACTAACTACAGAGGCTAAGAATAGACTCTAGCTAAATAGGAGCTGGGTTTAGGAAGCTAGTTCCCTTCTATGGCTAAACTAGGTTTTCTTCTTGTTGGATGTGGTATCTGACTCCTCTGACAGGGTCCTGTCTCGTGAAGTAGTTGTTGACTTCTCGGTCTTCGAGTTGCACTGTAGATCCTCCTTCGATGCCTCCATATCTAAGCAGGGGATTTAAGAGTGGGATGAGTACGAGCGTACTCAACAAATTCATTATAGGAAAGAGGTGTTTAATGCACTAGCTACGGCATTAGACCGGAAAGTCTAATACCAATGCAGGTTTTCATAATCATTTCTTCAAAAGGTTGCTTTTATTCGGAAGAGCTATGTCCGTCGGCCTTCACCGGTTTACTAGAACTTCATGGAGCTCCTTTCCGGCCGCGTTCGCAGCTTCCATATCCCGGAACAGGGAGTGACAGGTCACGGTTCTTTACACTCTGCAGAGGTGTGTTGCTTTACCCATAAGAGATCTTAACCTTGGTGCCAACCGGGCATATTCCCCGTCCACACTTCCTATGGTGTGAGGCCCGGTATAAGGTCTAGCCAATCATGTTCCTCCGCTACCTCGCACACCCACCCTTTGTTGCATACCCCGACCCTGGGTCCTCGTCGGTCCTCTTATACCAATTAAGGATGGACCCCGACCACGACAACAGCTTGGGACTCGTTAACCAAACTCCTTCGCCGGTAGCTGCAACCCATCATAGACCACTTACCGTGGGGAATTAGAATGGGATCCCCACCCCACCGCTTGCCCAACCTGGGTCAAGTGTCTACGGTAAGCGCATCCGTTGATGTACGAGAGGTGGAAACACTTTTGACTACTCCGTCCCACTCCGGATCTTATGGTTAACACGGGTATTACGGCACAAGAATCACTTGGCGACATTTGTTATTTAATCCTAGATGGATATTAACCCTTGCAATGGAACCTCCACCATATCAACACAATCCATGGTTCCATTGCCCACCACATAGTCATATTCATAGTTATGAAAATAGTGGTTTTGGTTTTTTATGCAATAGTGATAATCATGGTACTTTGCAAGTAATTTGATAAAGATACTCAAATGACATGAGCAAGCGATGAACTTGCCTTTCTTGATCGCAAGATTATGCAGTCAAGGTCTTCGATACGTAGTAACTCCAAATTCTGAAATAGCATCATCGTCCGGTAAGGACGATGTTTAAAAGATTGGCAAGGATGCAATAATGCATAAGAATGAGATGAAATCGCTCTAAGCGTGATCTAACCCCGATGATTTAGGATTAGTGAGTTGTATTGATTGGTTTAGGGTGTGTTGCACTTTTAGAGTGATTCACAAACAAGGTTCTTATTCATGTGTGATTATTTGGTATTATAAATAGGTAGATAATAAAGCATAGTAATCAATTGAGCACACAAAGAATGATAGGCTTTTGGTTTACACGACCGATCGCCCATAATGTTATCAAGTAGAGAACAGTGGTCAGTTTTAGTACTATATGGCATGGTTAATGATTACTTATTATATAATTCAAAAAGAATAACTTTTGAAGAACATGTTCTCATATAAAGAAAAAGTATGATAATTAGGTTTGTGGGGTTCTATGGTTTTCTATGGTTCTAATTGGTTTCTGGAGTAAGTAGTAGATGGATCACGGCATAGTTGGATTCATCAATAGCTAGAAATCATATGGTTTTAGTGAAACACAACATAAGCAATTTAGTATATATAGGTGCTATCAAGGTTGGTATACCTTGCTGATGATAGTTGGCTAGGGTTTATAAATCTTATTAGGTATAGTTGATGACTATACTATATTTTCTTCAAAAGAATAACTTTTGAAGAACAGACTTCTTAACTAATAAGAAGTATCTCAATTAGAGTTGGGTTGTCTAGGGCTTACTAGTGGTTTCACTAGATAATGAACAATTGGTTCCTAAATAAGATGGTTTATAAATATCTAACACTAGTAGGGTTCGAGTGTGTATGGTATATGATGCACAATATTGGGTATGGTTGCTATTATGGTGCATCCCAAGAGTGTGATGCTAAGCATGGATAACTAATGTGGATGTCTTGGAGAATAGTTACTAGGGTTGGTCCTGTTTGATCGGTTAATCATGAACATATGTAATACCAAAGTATTAGAGATGTGTCTCTATTATTTTATGAAAACTTGGCAATTGTTTAGTCGCTACTATATATGGAGCTATGAATGAAACTAAAGTATCATGATCACATGTTCTAACCTAGGTTTTAGGTTTAGAAGCAAACTAGGTTTCACATGAAATGATAGAGTTAGGGTTTCTAATAGGATTCAGGGTTTTTAAGATTCTCACAAGAAATCATAAGGTGGTTTATGTATTCATTAAGAAATTAGTGTTGCATTTGGAATTTATGGAATTGGTTTTTACTATTTGTCATAAATTGATGAGCAATTGGAGTTGATAAATTTTAAGTTTAAGGTACTGTTGAGTTTAGTATTTACCTTATTAATATTCAGAGTTACTTGAAGAGAAACATAATTAATCCTTTTAATATGTTTCTAGAGTTTGAAGCCATACTTTAAGTGGTTATCAATTTGATCCATGAGCTAATTATTATTAAAGCTAACTTTGAAGAAATGAATAGTTGAGGTTATTATTAATTAGGATTTTCATGTGATAACCATGAAGAAACAATCTTGTTTATATGGAATTTCAATACAAGTAATGTTTAATATTTTCTTGATATGGAAAACATAGACAAGGAAATTATAGGTTTATTAATTAGGTATTTATAGTTTAAGATTTAAAAATTGATGTTCTAAAATTAGTGAAAAGTTCATTTTATTTTTCTTTGACCTTGGTGGTATTTGTTTTCTGTTTTCACTTGTATTTTATAAATCCTTAATTTTATGAACAAATTACCTATCTTTGGGGTTTCTTATGACTTGATTTATTTAGAAGATAAATAAATAAGTAAACATAATAATAATATTGGTTAAATGATTAATTGGGCTGGCCCAACTGGTTTGGCCCAAACCTGGCCTGGGCCGAACCGACTGGACCTGGTCGAGCCAGGTAAAACACCGGCCCGACCCCTCTCTCTCTCTCGCTCATCCCTCTCACACGCACGCACACGGTCACCGCCCTCACCTCTCTTCTCGCTCGCGTCCACCACGCCCCTGCGGCGGCGCTGCTCGCTCCCGGCCGCTCCTGGCCAACCCCAGCACCGGCGTGATGGGGCTTTTGTTCTCCTCGACGATCTCTACCACCTCCCCTTGGTTGATTTGGCCGCTATGGTCTCAAGCGGTCGGCCCGCCTCCGAAACCCTAACCCCGCCTCCTGTATGTCCGGTAATCGCCAGCCGCGCCTAGCGCTACAGTCTGCCAGCGAGATTCCGGCGAAGTTTTCATCCTCAGCCTCCATTGTCTGGATGCCCTCTGCTCCCATACTTGTCTCCGATAGCGGCGCTCCCAGGCGCTGGCGAGATGGCAGCAGCAGCTGCAACTCCGGCGCCCTGCGTGCTGGTGCTGCTCTAGCGCCACCTCGTGGTCGCTCTCCTTTATCCCAGCACGCCCCTGCCGCCTCCTCCTCTCTACCACTGCTAACCTCTTCTAGTTATTTTATACTGCGGTGGGTATGGAATGGTGGTGCGGTGCTGTGGTTGGTATGGATCGTGAGACGGTGTGGGTGATGTGCTGCTAGTGATGGTGGTGATCTGGTGGTGTGGTGCTGCGGTGACAACTTCGTTCTCGACGCCGGTTGGACGGTGTCGCCGACGCAACCCCGGCGTCGCCTACTGCATCTACTTCTCTACATTGCTGTGAGCTAAATCATTCCCTACTCCCCTGTCTTTGGTCATAGTGATATGTGCTGCAATATTGCTGCTTGGGCTAGTTGGCAAAGCTCTTAGCTGTTACTACAGATTATAGCTTGAATTGTTAAAGCTCGGGTCTATATTGTTGGAGTGCTTAATTGGCAGCTGGTTATATCTATATGCTTTGCTGGTTTGCGTTGCTGTCGGAACTGAATACTTACTATACTGAAACTCCATATCAGATGCAAATATGTTTGCTACGAAAGGGACAATTTATTTGATGATTGGCCTGGTAATTTGATTGTGAGCTTATATGGTGGCTTTTCTGCGGCTTATTCTTAGTTAAGCTTAAACATGCTGATAATTGTAGTACTATTTAATTTACTTGTTGGCCTGGAGTATTTTCTAGACTCAGAATAATCCTCTAGAATTTGTTGGCTGTTAATCTAGTTGCTGTTGTGCATATACTGTGCCTCTAATTGAATGAACCCTCATCATCAGCACTCTGGATCTAGTGGCTTGTTGGTCAGCTTGTATGCATACCTATAAATAGTTGCTATGGTACTATTTGGTTGGCCTGGGATGAATGTCCTGGACCGTAAGTAGCTTCATGAATTAAGTTGCTTAATAACTGGTTGCTCTACCAGTTGCTATCTATCTGTGATGCCCCTGTTTGGATGAGTTATTCATCCAGGCTTATGCACTGCTGCAGTGTATACTTGATAAGAACAGATACTATATATATTAGATCTATGGCTATTTGGATGTTTTTATATCTTATGGGTGTTGCTGGTACTTACTGAATCATGTGCATACATGATTTGATCATGAAAGTCTGTTGTTGGCTACAGGAAGCTTTGTCCAGCCCTTGGGCAGATCTAGTGCTATATAAATAAATAGATAAGAAGAGATGCTCTTCTTGCTGGATTCAGATGCTTTACTAGTTGCTTGGATTGCAAGGTGATGATTTGCTAGATCTTGAATAAGATCTGGTTGCGGGTTAGCACTGATGGATGCTTTATATTTGTGGGGTTTGAAAATAGAGTGATAGTAGATGAACTTAACTGGTTGCCACTGTTGCTTGATGAAAAGATACCATGATAGGTTC
>NC_061510.1:224419130-224447208 GCF_022539505.1 Lolium rigidum | reverse complement strand
GAAAAATTGTTTGGTTGATGAGCTGCTTTGTTATCAATTTTCTGCCCATACATCTGGTCTGAGAGTTGGCCGTTTCTGCCCCAGGAAAATCCAGGAGCTTGAATTGATCTGAGGGATCTGAAGTCCGCATTGTCCACATTCAGGTTCTGCCGGAAATATAAGTACAGATCTCCAGCCTTAGCCCTCACTAGTGAACTATTTTGAACTTTTGATCCCCTCTCAGTCCCAGGTTCTGCCTAATTCCCTCATTCCCAATCTTCATCTACTATTTTGCTTCTTTATTGTTAAATTATTCTCTCGCGCTCGGCTTTTTATTATTTTTACCATAACTTCCTTGAGTATGATATGGGGTCATACATGTGTTCTGGCACAGCTTCTACCTGTGATTTATTTTATTATCTCCAACTCCAGTGTTTTAAGCAATAGAGTTTGCACCAGCAAAAGATGGTCCTTTTGTACATTTATACAAATCTTAGGATACATTAAGCAAAATATTGGTTTGGTTTAAAGCATGTTTATATTGATTGCAGGTTATTCAAAGCAGGTGGCATGCCACATGAGATCGGATACGTTTGTACATGCTCACACCGGTATCCTATTTGTAGAGACATGTTCATCTTAAATTTTCTGTGTGCAGCCCGATAACTTTGTATTTGCAAAGAATATTGCAGGTTATTCAAAGCAGGTGACATGCCACATGAGATCTGATACATTGTACAGGCTCTCACCGGTCTCCTATTTGTATTTTGTTGGAGATATGTTCATCTTAAATTTTCTCTTGAGCAGCTCGATAACTTTGCATTTGCCAAGAAAAAATGTCAAGTTATCTGATGTGAGATTGATTATTTTGTGTGGTTCTTCACCATGATTTTGGCATTGCTAAATCGATTCAGTTCATATTTATCTCATTGCCATTTTTGCAGTTGAATAACAATGTGTCATATGATGTTAAACCACTTTCACTAAATATATATTTGTACTTAGTGTGCAGTTTCTTGAGCTGGCGTGGCATAGCTGTGGTTTCCTCATGGTCTTCAAGCAGATCCATTAGTTTGTCAAACATGCTCCTAACTTCGGATGAAGAACTTTGCGTCATAATTAGATTAATATTTTGTGATTCATGTTCTTTTTGGTTGGAGAATGAGACCTTCTCATGTGTACTATTCATCGTAAGTACAATAGGAGCGTTGTTTTTAAGCTCAATAGAATAGCTAATCGGAAATATAAGTACATGTACACACTGTTTTATGCTTTCTCCTTACCTGCTCACATTTGTAATATGTTGTCGGGCCAAGAAAGTTGGCATACTTTGGCAATAAGCTGAATTCCTTGCAAAAAGAACAGTCGTATGGGATATGTAGCTTCCGTTCTTCACAAGGTTATCATTGTGTCAATCCCCCAATATTTATTTCCAAACAAGGTCTGTGATTTTTACTGTTATGCTATAGGTAAGTGTATTGTAAGTTGTTTTTCATGCTAATTCAATTTATTTGCAGAATGAGTACAATTCATAAAAAATCACAACATATTCCGCAGCAACGCGCGGGGCATCACCTAGTTCTCGAAGAGGCTGGGGCAACCAGGGGAGAAGCTACGTTATGGACCGTGCCAATTTACATTGGCCACTTATGAAAATACTTGAGGCCATACTTGTTCTATTTTTTGAGTTAGGACGTTTTATTACTAAAATATTTAAGCATTACGCTCGATCTTTGAATAATTGAGATGCACATAGCCGTGTAACCGTTCGGCACCCTACAATACAAATAGAACATGCCCAATACAAGTGATCATCTCCGAATAAGTATGGACGCCTAAAGAGGAGGAGGTCAAATCTGTAGATTATATTGCCACCCATGTTGGGATTTTTTTTCCTCACGGTGTCCTTCAACCGTGTAGATTCCTTTTTAAATAGATCGCAATTCCCCACACGCTGAAGTAGCGATCATGAAATGACAAAAATAATGCACTGGTAGATAACTTGCAAGAGATAACAATTTTTATTATCAGTTGCCATGAATCAAATAACTTGTGTAGAAAATTTTCCCATAGGATCGAAATTCTACACAATTTCTATACAAATCCTACAAATTAAAGGAGCCATAAACCTATAATCAACCACATTTAGCCAGTTGTCGAATATATTAGGAACGCTACGTGACGGGCATAAAGTAGAACCTATTTGGATGACTGACCATATAGAATCTAGCAAATTGGCACTGTAAGAATTAGTGTTTGATAGTCTCCTCGTGTTGACAGAAGACACGCTTGTTTACTTCCGTGCGAATTATGTTTTGCAAGATTGTCCTTAGTGAGAATTACCCATCTACGAAGATACCATACCAACCTTAATTTCAGAAATATCTTCATTTTCCAAAAAATAATATTATTATCAACAGACGCGTCAAGCTAGATCAAAGCACTATATGTGGAGCCGACGGAGAATTTGCCACTCTCGTGTAAATTCAAAAGAAACTCCTTAGTCCCATGCTTCAGCTAATAGCCAGACGTTGAAGCAAAGCATACATGATGCTTGCCGTCGCATTCGGAGATGATGTTTCCATCAACTTTGCTAATGTATCCAATTTGTGACACACAATGTTGTATAGTGTAGGAGAGTGGCATTACCAACCCACTTATCTTTCCAGAACCTTATCTGAGATCCATCCTTGATAGACAAAGACACATATGGAAGAAGAATTTCTTTGTCGCCATAAGGCCAGCCCAAAAGTGTGAGGACAAAGGTTTTCAATAAATTTGGGGCAAATCCTTTGAGCTGACATACTATCTCTTTAGGATGGTTTGCCAAATCCCATCCTCAGTCAGAACTCAGAAGATTGAATAACCATTTTCCAATGAGAGCTCAGTTTTTTACCTCAAGGTTATGAATACAAAGTCCTCCTTGATCTTCCGGCTTCGTTAACCTTAGGCAACAAAATCATCTCACCAAAATTAAGGAAAAATAGCTTCATTTTTCCATCATGCAAAGCACTCGAACAATGCCATCACTCTCGATTTGATTATCTCCGAGAAGTTTTGATAGAACTCTATTGGGAAATCAACTGAGGCTTTGTTGTGCTCCATTTGAAAACAACCTTTCTTACCTCATCCTCTGAATAAAGCGTAGTAATATAGGCATTATACTCATCGAAAACTTGATGAATGATGTCTATTTGGGACTCATCCATTGAGAGTTTCCTTCTTCTGATTCCCGAAAAAGATTTTTATAGTAATTAGTAAAGGATGATTTAAGTTACTCATGTCCCTCAATCGTACCCTCATCATGTACAAGAGAATGAAGTTTCTTCTGATGTCAGCCATTATCGACATTGTAGAAGTATCTTGTGTTTGAGTCTCATTCCAAAATGAATATGGCTTTGGAGTGTTGGTACCATTTGACCTACTTTTGTCGCAAGAGGTCATCCATTGTCGTATTATATATTGATTATTTTAGTTCAATCTTTTGCGTAGATAGCGGCCTAACCATAGCAACAGCCTGCAACTCACCAATCAAAGATGATATATCAAACTTTTCATTTTTTAGCTTTCAAGCCAAGTATCGTTTCTATTCACCAAGGTATTTACGCATAGGGAGCGTGTAATTTATAATTCCACCTTAATGAAACCAAATTGCTGGCATTTTCAGGGTGTGAAGGTAGCATTTGCTGGTATTTTCCAGGTGTGAAGGTAGTATGTACTCCACCGTCCCACTTCTCTAGCTCCACACATCACCCCTACTTGCAACTATCTGAAGATATTATAGTTTCCGCATCTATCCTTTCTCTCTATGTTAACATTCTGACTACACGTTTTTTTTAAAAAATGACACCACAACTGATACTCTCGCCTTCCCATTGAAAGATGGTGCTCGGTGGAGAGGTAGTTGTGTGCCAGATGATTAGGAAGACCGGAAATTTTGCATGCTTTATGTGTCATTTCAATGGCGATCTAACATATGCAGTTTATAGACTCTGACATGCACCTCCCAACACAAGATGGCTATTGTTTTCTTACATACTTTGCAAACTGCCGGATTTTTATTTGATGGAACCGACCTTGAAGATGTTTGTTGGGTCAAAAGAAAAATATCACACCCCCATAAAAAAGCATAGATAGGCACCCAACTACTATCCGATGGTGGACCTTTGAGCCGCTTGATCAGCCCTTGCAAATTTACTGTTGTCCCTGTTTGAATGTTCGTCCTGAGTTTAGCTTACTTTTCTTTATGAATTTCGTTAGTACTACGGTATGGATTTTGTTTCCATCATAAAAAATAGAACGAATTTCACTTTTTACCCTTTAGTTGTGTATTTGTGATATTAATTACCCTATCTAGTGAAAACTCCATCTGGATGACCCCTTTCAGAAACTTTGGACCTTTTTATGATGTGAGTTCATAGGGCAAGGTACGAAGTCATGATTACTGCTCAAAATTATTAGGACAGCGGTGAAAATAGTAAGTATTGTGAAGAGAAGGTTCGACTTGATTGATGATGCCCCTTGATATCTACATATTCTATGGCACAACATTGACTTAACATGTTGACCTTATCTAACAAAAAAAGGCGACTGCTAAAATTGGGCAAAACCTTATTCATACTTTTCTTAAATGGGACATTTCGGTAAAACTTTTACTAGATGGGGTTTTTGTGTCACAAATACACAATTGTGGGGTAATAAGAGAAATTCACTTAAAGTTATAACTCGAGCGGGCTCCCCCTTTCCTTCTCTCCTCCCCTCCTCTTCTTGAGTAGTAATGCTACACATGCATAAAATTGGATATCAGCTAGCAACGTGCCACAGCAGAACATGCACCTTGATTCAAGGGGATAATCCAAGATCATCCAGTCAATTGATTGCATGTCAGTCCGTAGACATTTTTGTAACCCTAACGGTCCATAGGTGTACGATCATTGCTTCTTGAGAGTCACCTACTACTCCATGACTCCTCTCCCTCCCAGATCGATCTGTTGGCCGAAGATGGTGGGGGAGGGTAGCAAGACCTCCTATGTATATTATCCTAGCTGTCGTTGTAGGCATATGTGCTAGAGTGGCGGTATCCCGTTGGGGTATCTCGCGCTGGAGAGGACGAGCTGCTCCTTGCAAATGGAGGCAGCGATGAGGTTGCTCACGGTGCTCTGGCACACGGAACCAAAGACTTGGAATAGTGTCCCCCCAATCAATACAGCTAGCTTGAGCACGGAGCTTGGTCTTGTGTGGGTATGTAGGCTCCTCGATTCACTCATTCTGGTCGTGGTGATAGACAGGAGGGGAAAGAGGAAGATGTGCTTCCACAGTCAGGTGCTCGGCGAAAAGTACCCGCACGTGCGGCTGCACGCACACTTGAAGTTGTAGTAGATGGAGTTCCAAGCTTCGGCGTTTGAGACACTCCATGCTAGCAAGAGATATTCTTCCCCGTATCTTCATCCTCTATGTGAGGATCTTTTTTGACCTCAGCCTAGGACTAATTTTCATTGACGCCCCAAGTGACATGGTCCCCGGTGGCTGCGACGATGCTCTCGGTGCTGCAGGTCTCTGGTCGGGGTCCAGAAGGCTATGGACTGGATCATGTTTTCATGTTATGATTTAGTGCCTTGATTGCAATTTCTCGGCCATATATTGTAATACCTTGTTCTGTCCAAGGGGCTCTGTATACTTGTATCATCCGCATGAATAGTATATGCTTTCACACCCTTCGCGCCTCTCCGTTCAAAAATATTTATAACTCGTCAATACTTATTTCAGAATTTTTTCAGAGAACAATTGTTGTATTTAGCGAATTTTTACCAAAGTATTCTATTGAAATTGTTTTTAGTGTAGTACAAAATTTCTATATAAAATATATTTTGGAATCCATAAAAAAATCAAACAGAGTAGAACATCTATTGAAATTTTAAAGGAATTTTTGACACGGGTAAATATATGAAATTTTTATTTTTCCACCAATGAGGTGGATAATTATAGACCAAAGGTAATATGTAAAAAAGTGTACCTTTGTATAGTTTTAAAATGATCTTATATATGTTTTAGAACCTTTTGATGATACATTTCCGAGTCAATCTGTCAATGCTAACATGGCGTTTCAATATAGCTAAATTCACCGCACGCACAAAAATCCATAGCGGGAAAAAAATTCAACTAGCATGATATGCATATACGAATTGATTTTCTTAATCATGTCGCTGCCTCCGTGTTGTTCTTGTTCAAACATAGGATTAGTTGCCATGAATCAAATAACTTGTGTAGGAAATTTTCCCATAAGATCCAAATCCTACACAATTTCTATACAAATTGTTCGAATTAAAGGAGTCATAAACCTATAATCAGCCACATTTAGCCAGTTGTCGAATATATTAGGAATGCTACGTGACGGGCATAAAGTAGAACCTATTTGGATGACAGTCCATATAGAATCTAGCAAACTGGCACTGGAAGAATTAGTGTTTGATAGTCTCCTCGTGTTGATAGAAGACACACTTTTTTTACTTCTGTGCAAATTATGTTTTGCAAGATTGTCCTTAGTGAGAATTACCCATCTACGAAGATACCATACCAACCTTAATTTTCAGCGGTATCTTCATTTTCCAAAAAAATAATATTATTATCAACCGACGCGTCAAGCTAGATCAAAGCACTATACGTGGAGCCGACGGAGAATTTGCCACTCTCATGTAAATTCAAAAGAAACTCCTTAGTCCCATGCTTCAGCTAGACATAGCCAGACGTTGAAACAAAGCATACAGGATACTTGCCTTGGAGCAACAAGATCATGGGTGAACGTCACATTCAGAGATGATGTTTCCATCAACTTTGCTAATGTATCCGATTTGTGACACACAATGTTATATAGTGTAGAAGAGTAGCATTACCAACCCACTTATCTTCCCAGAACCTTATTCGAGATCCATCCTTGATAGACAAAGATACATATGGAAATAAGAATTTGTTTGTCACCATAAGGCCAGCCCAGAAGTGTGAGGACAAAGGTTTTCAATAAATTTGGGACAAAGCCTTTGAGCTGACATACTATCTCTTTAGGATGGTTTGCCAATCCCATCTTTAGTCAGAACTCAGAAGCTTGAATAACCATTTTCCAATGAGAGCTCAGTTTTTTGCCTCAAGGTTATGAATACAAAGTCCTCCTTGATCTTCCGGCTTAACCTTAGGTACCAAAATCACCTCACCAAAATTAAGGCAAAATAGCTTCATTTTTCCATCATGCAAAGCACTGAACAATGCCATCACTCTCGATTTGATTATCTCCGAGAAGTTTTGATAGAACTCTATTGGGAAATCAACTGAGGCTTTGTTGTGCTCCATTTGAAAACAACCTTTCTTACCTCATCCTCTGAATAAAGCGTAGTAATATAGGCATTATACTCATCGAAAACTTGATGAATGATGTCTATTTAGGACTCATCCATTGAGAGTTTCCTTCTTCTGATTCCCGAAAAAGATTTTTATAGTAATTAGTAATGTATGATTTAAGTTACTCATATCCCTCAATCGTACCCTCATCATGTACAAGAGAATGAAGTTTCTTCTGATGTCAGCCATTAGCGACATTATAGAAGAATCTTGTGTTTGAGTATCTGTTGCGGTCAGAAACCCACCGGCGAGCAGCGACGGGCAACACAGTAGAGCCGGGAGGCTCCCAGGGCTGCGGCTGGCCCTGGCCCCTCCGAGCGACGGCCCGCAAAGACTCCGGCACGCACGTCCGATGCTGATGCAAGGGCGTGCCACCTGACCTATACCTGGTCAGGAAGGTGTTGGATGTGCCTCGCTTAGTTTCATGCATGGCATACACGTAAACATTAAATACGAGCCTCGATCGGCTCTCAGGTTGTCCTGTGAATCGGCTCAAGGAGCCGATCCACCCATGATCCGTACGAGATGTACGATCAGATGGTGGTCCTGCTTGATCAAAATAAAGCTAAAATGACCTACTACGATTTAGGGTTTTCACCACATAATCGGAACATCCTACTCGTGATTGAGCTCGGCGGCCACGCACGGTGATCGTAAACCGACCCTAGACAAGGCCTAAAAACCAACACGAAGTTGATCCCGGAACATCCTGTCTAGGGCTAGCAAACTACACACTACGCGCCACCGGATCCTTCAACCCGTTTGTAAGGCCTAACTATGCAGATATTAAACTAATCCCCGAAGAACAAGGAGCAATCATAACGGATCGGATCTACTAAATAATGATCAAGCGGGTGCCGCCCTTACACCCAAGATAGGTGTAAGGGCGGCTAGACATCTAAGGGTTTCACGACGACAACATATGATACGATGAACAATGCTAACCCTAAAACATCTATGATAACTACGTTGCTCGCCATCAACAAGGCTTCAAAGACGAGCAACGCATGAACAGCGAATAAACATGTACTGCCTAGATCGCAAGATGCGATCTAGGCAGCATGATGCTTATCCGGAAGAAACCCTCGAGACAAGGGAGTTGGCGATGCGCCTAGATTGGTTTGTGGTGAACGTGATTGTTGTTTATTTCATAAACCCTAGATACATATTTATAGTCCGTAGACTTTCTAACGTGGGAATAATCCCAACCGGGCATGAGCCAAACTCTATCTAAACGACACGTATCCTACTATGTTACAGATACACGGGCAAACTAGCCCAAACTTTGTATGCAAGGCCGATTCATGTATTTCTTCTATGTGTATTCTTCAAGCCCATCTGTAATCGCGGCCCACCTCTGATCCGGTCAGATTCTGGTGATAACACATGCCCCCCTGGTTTTGGAAATGACAATTCCAAAATCACTCTGCTTCTTATTCGTCGGGTCATGTCGTGGCAGAGTAGAACCACCGCAGTATCCTTCATCATGATGCCTTGCCACTTCCACTTCTCAGCAAGATTTGATAGCTTTAACATCACTCCCTCGGAAACCGCAATGGCATTAAATCTCCACTATACCCCCTTTATTTAACTGTGCCGAATGGTTCGCCACTTCATCCTCTTGCCCTGTTCCGGCCATCGGCACCCAAAAAACCCCTTTCCCTGTAGCAATGTCTTCCTCTTCCTCCATCTCTTCAGGCCTCTCTTTCCAATCTTCCTCCTCGAGCGAGCAGTAGTGGAACTTCGACCATGTGCCAGAAGACCCACCCGAAGCACTCGTCGGGTCAGATGGTGACTTACCTCTGACCGATGGGGAGGACGACCTCGAGTTCCTCATTGAAGGGGAGCTGAAGAGCGAGAGCGAAGACGACCTCCACTCCTGGGCGAACCCCACCTCCTCCGACGAGGAGGAGGAAGAAGAAGAAGGGTATCCGCCGGCGAAGCGCTTCCGCGCTTGGGCGGACAGCGAGGACGATGATGATGACGAGGAAGAAGAAGCTCCGGCCGAGGGCTGGGGTAGCAGCGACGATGACCTCTCCGGAAGCAGCGCCGACGGCAGCTACGATGCCGACGACGAGGCCAACGAGGATTAGTAATGTAGGATTAGTAGTTCCTGAGCAATCGGCTCTTCTTTTGTTCTTCCTCTCTTGAGCAATCGGCTCTTCATTGTAAAAAACCTCCTTATTAATGAAGAAGAAATTTCTCAGCCGATTTTGTCCTTTTACCAATTTCGCCGATTGCTAAAATAAGTCAGCAAATCAAGAGCCGATGGCAGCACATCGGACCTTGCCATGAAACGCGAGCAAAGCCAACTCTATTGTCTATCCAAATGGCAATCTGTGACTTGTCCAAGAGAGCAAAACTCAGACCCCCAAAACGCCGCTTGAACAGATCCAACCCCGGCCATATGAACCTCAGATGTCAAATCGCACAGGTTCGCAACCGAAACGGACCCAAGGGTAACATCATCCAATGCCCACGCTATGGTCTCTGGCCTGAAGGTGATCCTTGACCGCTCCTGGCTGTCCGAACATAGCGCCTTGCTCTATCTTTTTGTAGCAACAGAAACGGCCCTGACCCTGTAGATGATGATGGCTTTCCTTTCAGGCTCCTTCCAGCAGCTCTGGTGACCTCCTTCTGCAACAACTCACCACTTTCGAAGAAGTTTATGATGCAGGGTCAGCCGACGACACTCCAATCGGCTTCCAAAACAGAGTGCCTACCAAATCAGCTGCCCCCGGAGCCTCGGTCCAAGGCGAGAACGGTAGTTCGGACAAATGGACCCGACTCGAGCGAATCCGAGAAACCCAACACGCAGAGCCAACCAAACTTGCCACCATCGATCACCTTTCCTTCCATTGAAAGCCGATACTGCAGATGATCACCAGCGGCTTAGAAACCAAAACCCCTCTGACAAGGTTGTCTTGTACGCCCAAAACTCCTCTGACAGCATGCTGAACTGGCAACCTTGCGCACAGAGTTGGAAGTCCTCGTGTCTTGAACACGCCACTGGTAGATCCCATGAAATTTGTACTAGAGTCGATGGCCGTGCATCGGCTTTGTTCCTTAGCTCTAAAGTCGATGTCCGTGCATCGGCTGTACATCATGAAAAAAAAATTTACTGGCCGATTTCTATCGGCCCCCAATATTTCACTCACATGTATCGCACATGTTCATCTGATCAGGTGCCCCCCGAGCCGATTCTGCCAGGTAACTGCGGATATCGGCTCTATAGTTAGCCAAGGCACTGTACTTGAACATCGGCTCCGTTAGGACCAATGTTAACTTCTTCCAGCTCATCAGCCGATGTAAAACCGTTGCCCATTAGATCGACGCTGAACATAGGCAGAACGTATGATGAAGATAATTTTTTGGCCGATTGCTGGAATCGGCCTCCACGTTGATCAAATCGCTCACTGAAGGCTTTGCGATGTTCCTTCATAGATCCTTGGGGCCGATCACACGGATCGGCATCGCCACGTTTGTCCATAGATGTTGCTCTTGTTACACGGTCAGGCCGGTGGATAAGACCAGCCTTACCCCGTCCTTCATCACGTCGATGCGCTCGCGATCGTCCAAATTGATGCCCGAGAGTGGCTCTTGGCCTCGTTGTCTCCCAAACGTTCATGCCAGCCGTTGAAATCTCGGCTGAATCATCTGCGTGGACGACCTCTACTTCATCTCCATCCCACTGTATTAAGCATTGGTGCATTGTGGATGGAATGCAACAGTTGGCGTGGATCCAATCTCTTCCTAGCAGGACAGCATAGGTGCTCTTGCTATCGACAATGAAGAACGTCGTAGGGACGGTTTTCCTTCCTACGGTCAGATCCACGTTCAGAACACCTTGTGCGTCAGATGCTTGGCCGTTGAAATCGCTCAGTGTCACATTGGTCTTGATCAGATCCGAGCTAGAGCGTCCTAACCGACGTAGCATGGAGTATGGCATAATGTTGACTGCCGCTCCGGTGTCCACTAGCATCTTGTTGACAGGCTGCCCATTGATATAGCCTCGCAAGTACAAGGCCTTCAGGTGTCTGTAGCTTCTTTCTCGTGGCTTCTCAAAGATAACCGGCCGTGGGCCGCAGTCAAGTTGTGCCACAGGTGCCTTGTCTAATCCTGGAGCACTAAACTCCGTCGGAAGGATGAACACCATGTTTATGGCATCCGATGTTTCATCATCGGCTTTCTTTTGTCTGGGGCGCCACTCTTTCCTTTGTGGCCGACCTTCTTCGTCCAGGATTCGCTGAATTTTAGCGGCCAGATCAGGCCGCACCTTCCTCAACGTGTGCAGGTATAACCTCTCGGCTTCCTCCAAACCACGTAGTCGCTGAACCCTACGCTTTTGGGAACGGCTGAGTCCATCAGGGCACCACCTTGGCCGGTGGTACTTATCTTCTTCTTCATCACCGTCTTCTAATTCCTCGAGATCTTCCACCCGAGAGGACTCAGCGTGCTTGTTCCGAGGCGGGGGAGGCCCTAGACGTTTGAATACGGACACGTTAGCTGCATCCTTCTTCTTCTGTCTACATTCTGGCGGTTGCCGATTGTAGGCAATCGGCTCATTCCTGAATCCCAGCAGTGTCTGAAGAAGGGACAGTCCCAGTGCCTATCCACGTTGTCTTGCTCTCTCGACTTTTCCTTGGCGTGGCGCTCATATCTCTCCTCGTCGCAATCATGCCGACGATGTCTCCTGGCATCCCTAGCTAGACGATCCCTTTCGTCCTCGCTGTTATACCGTCGGTGTTGGTCATATTGACTCACATACTTGTTGAGGAGGTGATCAGAGAGAGGTCGCTGATATCTTACGTTCCTCACTTCTCCCTCTGTGATGTAGCGCTTGCCATCGTGACGGAGCCGATCGCGTGGAACGGCTTCCTCTCGTGTCCTTGCTATGAGAGCAGCTGCCCTCGTCTCCGTCCTTACCGCAGTGGTGCCCAGGTCCTACCATGTTGATATTGCACGAGAATCCTGGCTGGCACCCTTCATGGTAAGTGCACTCCACCATGTTAACGGCGGGGAAGGGGTGTGTGTCAACCTTCATGGCGTATTGGCTGAAAATTAGACGCCATTGTTCTATCACCATTTGGACCTGCTGACGCCACACCCTGCAGTTGTTGGTGGCGTGGGTGAACGTGTTATGCCATTTGCAGTATGGCTTTCCGTTCAGCTCCTGCGCCGTGGGGATCTTGTGGCCTTCGGGTACCTTTAGCCGTTTCTCCTTAAGTAAGAGGTCGAAAATTTGTTCAGCCTTGGTGACATCGAAGTCAAACCCTCTTGGAGGACCTTGTGGCTTAACCCACTTACAGGACACAGGGCTTGCCCCCCGAGTCCATTCAGCCACTGTACCTCCTGATCTCCCGCAGAGCCTTCATCCTCATCTGCCTCAACCAGGACCACCGCACGCTTGAAGTTATCCTGGTATACATCTGGGTGGCGCTGTTCATATGATGACAGCTTCTGTACCATGTGCGCCAGTGAAGGGTACTCTGCTTGGGAGGCCACGTCCTTGATCGGTGATGCGAGACCCACCACCGCCAACTCGACTGCTTCTTTTTCAGTCACACGAGCCGAATAGCATCGGTTCCTAACGTTTCTGAAGCGCTGGATGTATTCTGACACTGTTTCTCCGCGCTTCTGTCGTACTTGTGCTAGATCGGCAATGCCAGCCTCGGAAGCCCCTGAGTGATACTGCATGTGGAACTGCTCCTCCAGCTGCTTCCAAGTCCGGATTGAGTCTGGTGGCAGCGATGCGTACCACCCGAAAGCCGATCCTGTGAGGGACTATGCGAAGAACCTCACACGCAGCTCATCTGATGCTGAGATCGTGCCCAGCTGTGCCAAATATCGGCTCACATGCTCGATTGAGCTGGAACCATCTGATCCACTAAATTTGGAGAATTCGAGGAGCCGATATTTGGGTGGTAGTGGGATCAACTCGTACTCGTTGGGGTACGGCTTGAAATAGCCGATTGCCCTCCTCTTCGGCACCATGCCGAACCGGTCTCTCAAGATTGTATCGATCTGATCCGCGGTGCTGGCTGCGGAGAGTCGAACTACGAAGATTTGCCGGAGTGGCATACTTAGCCAGCCATGCTTGCTTCTCAAGCTCTGAGCCAACTGCAGGAGTTGGGCTCTGGAGGTTTATCGGGGTGGCGTATTTGGCTAGCCACGTCTGCTTCTCAAGATCTGTCCCCGAAGTTCCTCCTGTTGTTCCAGAAGTCCCTGCTGTTGCAGTCTGGTTTGTGAGGGCCCGATTCATTGCGGTCCGGCACGTATGTGCACGTGTATCCGTGAGGGATCTCCTTAGGCGCCTCATGCAAGAACCGGTAGTCACTAGGGTCACCACCGATCTTGTAGACGACGTATGCCGGTGAATTCGGCACTTACGGTGCTGCCAACGTGAATGGCAGCGGAGGACCGGACTGGAGTGGCATCTCTCCTTGGTGAGTCCCTAGAGCTGGTCCCGACGGAGAGTACCGATGCTTCATGATTTCTGGATCACGCGAAGAGCGACACGCTCCAAAGTGTTCACCGAGGCTCTCGGAATGGCGGTGCAGCGAATGAGCTACCATGAAGTTAATCTCTCGACGCGAGACCTGGTGCGTTCTTCGACGGGGCGGACAGGTCCACTCCATCGAGCGCGCCTTCGGTGAGAACCCTTTCCACCTGATGCCATGTGAGCGGGTTCTGTGAAAAGAGCCGATGAGGTCGGCTTCGAGGATCGCTTTGACCTCATCATACTTCTTCTTGAGCTCCTCGGTCAGATCCTCGTACGTGACTGGAGTGCCTTCCGCCATCTCGGATGTAGATGGCGACGCGGTTGATGTCGGAGATTGTCCCACCGGGCGTGCCAGAATGTGTTGCGGTCAGAAACCCACCGGCGAGCAGCGACGGGCAACACAGTAGAGCCGGGAGGCTCCCAGGGCTGCGGCTGGCCCTGGCCCCTCCGAGCGACGGCCCGCAAAGACTCCGGCACGCACGTCCGATGCTGATGCAAGGGCGTGCCACCCGACCTATACCTGGTCGGGAAGGTGTTGGATGTGCCTCGCTTAGTTTCCTCGCATGGCATACACGTAAACATTAAATACGAGCCTCGATCGGCTCTCGGGTTGTCCTGTGAATCGGCTCAAGGAGCCGATCCACCCATGATCCGTACGAGATGTACGATCAGATGGTGGTCCTGCTTGATCAAAATAAAGCTAAAATGACCTACTACGATTTAGGGTTTTCACCACATAATCGGAACATCCTACTCGTGATTGAGCCTGGCGGCCACGCACGGTGATCGTAAACCGACCCTAGACAAGGCCTAAAAACCAACACGAAGTTGATCCCGGAACATCCTGTCTAGGGCTAGAAAACTACACCCTACGTGCCACTGGATCCTTCAACCCATTTGTAAGGCCTAACTATGCCGATATTAAACTAATCCCTGAAGAACAAGGAGCAATCATAACGGATCGGATCTACTAAATAATGATCAAGCGGGGTGCCGCCCTTACACCCAAGATAGGTGTAAGGGCGGCTAGACATCTAAGGGTTGCACGACGACAGCATATGATACGATGAACAATGCTAACCCTAAAACATCTATGATAACTACGTTGCTCGCCATCAACAAGGCTTCAGCACGAGCAACGCATGAACAACGAATAAACGTGTGTTGCCTAGATCGCAAGATGCGATCTAGGCAGCATGATGCTTACCCGGAAGAAACCCTCGAGACAAGGGAGTTGGCGATGCGCCTAGATTGGTTTGTGGTGAACGTGATTGTTGTTTATTTCATAAACCCTAGATACATATTTATAGTCCGTAGACTTTCTAACGTGGGAATAATCCCAACCGGGCACGAGCCAAACTCTATCTAAACGACACGTATCCTACTATGTTACAGATACATGGGCAAACTAGCCCAAACTTTGTATGCAAGGCCGATTCATGTATTTCTTCTATGTGTATTCTTCAAGCCCATCTGTAATCGCGGCCCACCTCTGATCCGGTCAGATTCTGGTGATAACAGTATCATTCCAAAATGAATTGGGCCTTGGAGTGTTGGTACCATTTGACCTACTCTTGTCGCAAGAGGCCAGCCATTGTCGTATTATATATTGATTATTTCAGTTCAATCTTTTGCGTAGATAGTGGCCTAACCATAGCAACAGCCTGCAACTAACCAATCAAAGATGATATGTCAAGATTTTCATTTTATAGCTTTCTAGCCAAGTATCGTTCCTATTCCCCACGGTATTTACGCATAGGGAGCGTGTAATTTATGATTCCGCCTTAATGAAACCAAATTGCTGGCATTTTCAAGGTGTGAAGGTAGCAATTGTTGGTATTTTCAAGGTGTGAAGGTAGTATGTACTCCATCGTCCCACTTCTCTAGCTCCACCCATCGCCCCTACTTGCAACTATCTGAAGATATTATAGTTTACGCATCTATCCTTTCTCTCTATGTTAACATTCTGACTACACGTTTTTAAAAAATGACACCACAACTGATACTCTCGCCTTCCCATTGCAAGATGGTGCTCGGTGGAGAGGTAGCTGTGTGCCAGATGATTAGGAAGACAGGAAATGTTGCATGCTTTATGCGTCATTTCAATGGCGATCTAACATATGCAGTTTATAGACTCGACATGCACCTCCCAGCGCAAGATGGCTATTATTTTCTTACATACTTCGCAAACAGCTGGATTTTTATTTGATGGAACCGACCTTGAAGATGTTCGTTGGGTCAAATTAAAAATATCACACCCCCATAAAAAAGCATAGATATGCACCCAACTACTATCCGATGGATGGACCCTTGAGCCACTTGATCAGCCCTAGCAAATTTACCATTGTCCCTGTTTAAATGTTGGTCCATACTTTAGCTTACTTTTCTTTCTGAATTTCGTTAGTACTACGGTATGGGTTTTGTTTCCATCATAAAAATTAGAATGAATTTCACTTTTTACCCTTTATTTGTGTATTTGAGATACATATTACCCTATCTAGTGAAAACTCCATCTAGATGACCCCTTTCGGAAACTTTTGACCTTTTTTTATTATGTGAGTTCGTTGGGCAAGGTAGGAAGTCATGGTTAGTGCTCGAAATTATTACAACAGCAGTGAAAAATAGTAAGTATTGTGAAGAGAAGGTTGGACTTGATTGATGATGCCCCTTGATATCTACATATTCTATGGCGCAACATTGACTTAACAAGTTGACCTTATCTAACAACACAAGGTGAATGCTAAAATTGGGCAAAACCGTATTCATACTTTTCTTTGATTTATTGTTGCACAGTATCTCAGTGCAACTGCACAAATTCGTCCTGCCTAGGACCAACTTGGATGCATTCCTTCTCCGCTTGCCACCGCTGCGTCGAAGCGACAACTGCAGCCAGAGGCGAGCACATGAGCTTTAACCACGCAAGACTGCAGCGCTGTGCAGCGGTAGCAGCTGTTCCAGGCAGAATCCCACGGTATGATTGCTGCACCCTCATGGAGCTCTCACAACGCTTTGAATTTTCGACCGTCCGATCGAGCTGACATGGCGCGATCTCGGCCGTCGTTCCGTCCAGGGCGCTGAGGCCCTCCCGCAGACCCACTTTTTATCCATGGGTCACTAAAAGCCCCGCTCGGCCCGTTGTCTCGCTAGCCCTCCACCAATCCCTCGCGCGCCTCCTCCTCCTCCAATCCCCTCCTGCACTCCTCCTCCTCTAATCCCCTCACGCGCCATGGAGAAACCCTAGCCGCCAGTCGCTCCCGCGGCCGCCAACCATGGCGCCCCTGCCCCTTCCTGCTCACCCTGCCTCTCCTTGATCTCCTCTCCCGGCGCCCCCTCCCAAGCCCCTCCGCCTGGAGCGGCGCCGCAGGTGGAGCTTGGCGCGAGCGCGCGGGTGAGGCGTTGCCCCATAGTATTTCCATCCGCTCATCCCAGCAGCCTCTTCTCTACCGATTTGGCTCGAGTCCTTGGGATCTACGGACTCCGTTTTTGGCTCCTCTTCGTCGCGCCCAACAGCAGGCTGAGCCTTGTCTCCTCCAATCGGAAGATCCCGCCATGTTCCTCGAGTCAGAGCTGCGCTGAGCCAACAGATCCGCCAAGATCATCTCCTGGTCGAGCTCGTCGCCTCTCTGTCCCCTAGAAGAAGTCCATACCACTGATGCGGTTCTACCAAAGATTATGCCCTTATCTATTGGTGCAGGTTTGTCATTTCTCTCTCTACTTTTGATTCAAGTGTATTCTTGAAGAATATAAGAGGCCCTAATCTTAATGTTTTACATGGAATGGTTAGAACTTTTTCAGGTCTGCAGGTGCAAGTCGGGATTTTTCTCTTTCTTCAAAGAAAAATACTCTTGCAGTCCTCCCATCCTCGGGTTTCTTCAACTTATTATTATTGGGCATTGTACTGCAAAACTTAATTTCCGTGGTACCTTCATGGTGTGGAGTCCCTGATCAAGGCCAGGGCGCTGCAGAGCTCCGCGCTAGGACCAACAAGGTCGGAGAACTGCAGCCCTGCAGCTGGCTACCACATCTCCCATCGGTACATAGGTACACCTTTATTTGCACACACTAATTCCTTGTCGAGGTTGTCTGTTGGGTTTTGAGTTCACATGTTGTGTTATACGGCTCCAAGTGGCGTATTATATTTGGTAACTCTTGTAACGAGAAAGGCTTATATTGTACCTGCTCCTGTCTTGCTTATAATTATTTATATTACATTTATTTCTGGGAACTTGTGTCACGAGAAAGGCTTGCTTTTTTAAGTAGTCTCTAAATGTAAGTTGTAGAATATGTCCCAGGCTTTCTATAGAGTATCTAATGGTGAAATTTTGTTGGATGGTTTGGTCGCATCTGTCAATTCATTGTACAGTCCAGAACTGAATTTTTGTTGCACAGAGTGATCTTATGTACATTTTTTGTTGTCAAGAACTTGGCATTTTATTATATATACCTCTACTAAAATAACTCAATTCATTCAACTTTATATGAGTATCGGTAAACGCTCTAAGTGAAATTTATTTCTTGCGGAGGGAAGGACCTGAGCGGCATCTCAGCTCAGTGGTGGTACGTCAATGAACATATACCAGATATCAATCTTCTAGAATTAAATTTGTCCGCAAAAGTTCTTAGGTTGTCCTGTTTTTCTGGTGTACCTATACCGAGATAATTTCAGTAGTTCACTCCTGCCAATTATTTATTTTACAGCTTGATTCTTTTCTAAAGTTGTTGGTGTATCCCCTGAGTGTCGTATAGTTATATGCTCATCGATTAAGCCCTGTTGTCACAGTGGAGCTACTTGGATTTTGCTACAGTTGTGTAATTTGCTCCTTAGAGTTGATTTGTTTTGTTCATTTAGTACGACCAAAGGTAAGCCACCACAGCTCCGTTTGGTTCTTGAGTTCCTTTTGTATGATTTTGGATGAGCAATCTGCAAAATTCATGCTTGTTTGTTCTTACATTTAGTTGCAACTCTTAATTAAATATGTGATTTTCTCTATACTTGTATTATAATGTGTGTGTTAAATAAAGCATTGAATCTACTTTCCGGATGACAAATGATACAGTTCTGCAGTATTTAGATAGTACACACGTGGGTCCCAGTTTGGATCATATATCTTCTGTTACGATCTTTGAGTTATGCCCTACCTGGTTCCCAAATTGGATCCTCATTTTTTTTATTAAGATCTTCCAAGTTCTTTCCTCCCCAATTTGATATCATCCACTTGGACGTATCTGCTGACCATAAGAATAGAGAATATTATGAAATGTTTCACCACAGAGCTGAAGTAAAGCGAGTGCAGATTTACTAAAGTCGGACTTTGTATTATTATTGTGTTGTGTGGTAATGCCCTAGGCTCTGCGTGTTAAATATAAATCTTCATTTGGCCTTTGTTATTTGCTATTGCAGATTTTCCTTTTTAATCAATGATTGTGATGCAAGTGCTCATTTTATTTTCCAGTATCTTCCAGCCTCACTCTTCTGTGCCTATGTGGATGGTTGTTTTGATCAAATGGTACTATATTATATCCATATCCTCTACCCACGGTAAGATCATCCCTTCGTCTTTGGTTCATTCAGGCAATTTATGTCATACGGTTGCCATATTGTAGTTCTCGATCCCTGATTTTTCTTCATTTGGCACCTGTCCTTCAGCATGTTCGTTTTACCATCACTGTGAGAAGATTAGCCCTTCAGAGTGGTGGTGGTGGTGGTTGGAGGTGAAGGCAAGGTTGTTTTTCTTGGTGATTTTTCATTTGTTACTTGAACAAGACTCTGAACATATTTAGTTCATGCCTTTCTATCTTATAGCAGTGTAAAGGAACCTCTTGCAGGGTAATACATTTCCTTCTCTATATTCTCTGTGTGGAAAACAAAACACATATTTACCACTCAGTAATATTCTGAATGTTGTGTTTATTGCTCCGATTGTTTCCAAATACATAGATAGGGATTTATTTGCACACAAACTTGGTAAGTTCAGTCTGGTTGGTGATTGTGGCGCTTAGCATACAGAGCACGACCGGTGTTGTTTCGTCACATTGAGACAAGGTGATGGTATCTTCCTCCATATTAGGTGATGTCCTTTCGAATCCTCTCGTGATGCCAATATTGATGCATAAGGTCGTTGATAATTTGGCGATATTATATAATGGATTGCAGGTGACTAACTCAACTATATTTAGGTGTACAAAAAATATATAGAGCAAGTTGATTTTACGGAATTAGTTGTTGCTAATTGAGAAAGGCTAAGTGGCTTACCTGAGATGTTGCACATTGTTATGATCGATGGTTACGCTTCGTTTTCTGAAGAAAATTCTACCAAACCAAAACAAAATACAGAACTCCACATACACTTAAGCTAGCAGTTGTTTCTCTTTGTTAACTCTAACTATTGAGCGGTAACGTATAGTCACAGTGCAGGCCGCCTACCGACGGGCCTCCGCTTGCTGCAGCTTCTCTGTGGCTTCATCCTTTCCCTGACTCGGTCTTCTGCAGATCGAGATGGACAACATGTAAGGCTTCATCCCCCTCTCGGACTTTAGTTTGTTTCATTTCTCATGAGTAATGTAAGAATGACATGATGGTATGTAAGTCCTACAATGTTAGATCAAGTCACATGAATGAGATATACAATTCTTTATGGTGCTAATTTCTTGCCTGGTTGTGTGTACTGTGTAGATTATTCATTTGCTTACTTTGCGTATTTGTATGTATGATGAACATAAAATTGTTTCTCTAGCTGAATTTTATCGGGGGTTGGAAGGCCAAGGAGAACGAGAAGGAAGTCGCAGCCTTGGATGCCACAGTGAAAAGTGACGTCGACACCGGTGATAATTTTATTGGGGATTGGAAGGCCAAGGAGAACGAGAAGGAAGCCGCAGCCTTGGATGCCACAGTGGAAAGTGACATCGACACCGGTGATAAGGAACTCCCAAAATTTCTCCCGCGCCGGTTCTTTCTTCGCCATCTTCTCTCCATATCACTGTGATATTTTCCCTGCCTTACATAGGTTTATACATGATGACTGGTACATGAGCATCCTAATTATCACTAATTATTTTGGTGGTCAAACCAATTGTGTGTAGCCATGTACTAAACCTGGTATTTCCTCATATCAGTGTGTAAATAAGCGAATTTTAACATTCCCCAAAATTTGCTGCATGCCTTTACTAAATCAGTGGTATTTACTAGGCTATTGGATTTTATGTTATTTTAATTTTTTGCATTCACTACAATATTATTTTTCTGCATTTCGGCTTACTTGTGTTATAGGTATTAATTTGTGATCTTATATTTATTTATTGTGGTTCCTATGTTTCTTGATAGGTGCATGATGCATGTGTCTGCTATCTTGAATATCAGTGAGAATTGTATGTCCGCAAGGTTTTCTTATTCGATAATTCCATCTGGTGTTTGATTTTGAGATGCGAAGCTCCGTTATGTTGCCTCATCTTATATTTTTTCCTTCCTGTGTACTTGTCTGCTGGTCTCATTTTGGAATGTCTCATGTCCTTGTATTTGTTGCCCCTTCGTGTACCAACTTTATGCTCAGATTTTTTTACCTTTGGTTTTCATATTTTAGTTTTCTCTAATGGCTTGAACTCCTCGCCTTTGCATAGGTTGAGTTGTTTATTCATAACTATGTGACAGTATTTGGATAATTTGACCACCTTTATATTTTTCTAATCACCATTACTTCACAGATATCATGATCAAGAAGTGAACTCTCAAAAGGCATTCTGATTTGCAAATGTCCTCTCTTGAAAAATTCTTATGGTAATTTGGTCATTCTAGGTGCAGGAAGAGTAGTGTTCTCAAGCTATTAAGATTGTTTCCTTTAAATGGTAATTGTTATATGGTTTTATTTTCTAATTGATCAGATAAATAGGTTGTATACTGAAGGGGTGAGATCAGGTGTCTTCCCTGTTTATGTACTATTGTGAGTGACTTCATTCTTTTTGGAGCTCTCTTGGACAAACAATTAGAGATCAAGAATATGTTCTCGTGAAAACATTGTTTCCTGACATGTAGGTCATTACAACCATGTATATCAATATTTCCACTTACGAATTATGTATGTTAGGTATGTGCATTATATGAGATGTTGAATTTTGACGATTTAGAATCGTTTTACTGTGTATCCTTCTACACTGAATTTTCTTATTTAAATCGAAACTATTATTGTGAGTAGAAGTCATGGTTGGATTATCATATTTTACACTCTAAATTAGCATGTCCAGTTATCCCTAAACTACAGTTTTTGACTAATATATCTGCTTGTCACTAGCCAACGGATCACTAGAGGTGGGTGTTCAAGATCTCAATAGTCGCTTGGGGCCATTCAATACGTAGTAGTAGTTTGGACATTGTGGACTTCTTGAGTCAAATGCTCTTTATGGAAAGTATAGAAACATGGAAATTTAGAAGGTCAGTTTTTCCTCTGTTCCAGTGGTATGGTATTTTCTAACTTAGTCATAACATGAGAATTTTCTGTAGAAGTCAGTGAAAACAACTACCGGCAATGGAACCGTGTACCAATAAGTTAGTCAAAGGGCTGGAGACCAAAAGAGTTAATTGTTGTAAAATATTTTGGATAATTTTCCAATACACTTAGTGCTATCTCACCAGAACTAATTAAGAATGTAGCCCCCTTCAGCCTGATTGATTTATCAATAGATAATCCTTTTTCTTTGGCCAATATGATGTTTAAAAGCTCTCTTACTTTTGTTGCCTGTCTTTTCTTCATGAATCCTATGGTTTCCTCTTTTAAAATGTTATTATCTTGAACGCAGGGTATTTGGAAGGGTGGTTCCAGCTGCAGCTTACATGTCACTGGGCTTGCAATGCTCAATGCATCCGAATTATTTTGCTTCAGGTATAACAGGATTATGATGAGTTTCTTTTCGCAATGTTTGATGGTACTTTGGCGTATATATTTCATTGGAGAAATATAATATAATACATAGATGGTTGCATTCCAAACTGCATCCCGTTTCAAGCTTACTAGAGTTTTTAAATGCACATATTTCTGGAAGATATATATTACAATTACATTGGAAAAATACCTCAAATAGTAATAATTTTAGCTGCATATTCCTTTAAGTTGTTGGTATGTTCTCGAGGCATTGCTGATTATTTTCCGCTGGCTCCATGATAATCCAAAAAAACATCTACATTACGTAGTGGTTCAGATTCCTATGGCATAAAATCATTTGTTTTTAGTTTGAAAGTTCTTACCCAATTTCCTTTTGCTGTGAGATGTGCTTCCGATCCCTTCGAGTAGCAGGTTTGTGTGCTAGGCTGGAGAATAGCCACTTCTCGATCTTGGATTTTGGGTTCTATTATCAATCAATACAGATAATATACCTGTTAAAACACTACAGTTTTCCCTTTGAAAATAAAACTCAACCATTAAAATTAAAAAATAGTGTATATTCTAAAGCATAGTTGAATTATACAACAGATGAGTTAGATTCTCTTAATTAAAATTAAAAAATAGACACAATACCATAGGCATTAGTAGCAGTTGAGCACATATAGGTATATAAGTTCCTTCTCTTAACAAATAGGAAACTTGACACGTGTTAACTTCTCTTGCCCAAACTACGATGGATGAAGTTCATAATATTAAGGGAACAACTTAGGGACTCAAAAATATATTTAGTCATTCCAATTATTACTGAGGGCATCGTTTAATCCGCACTAATATGTGATTTAGCTGAACTGATAGATTAACTCAGGTTTTGTTATCCAATTTATTTTTAGAAGCTAATGTAAAACCTGAAACGCAAGTTGACCAAATATTCTATTGAACCCTGTGAAATAGAATATGTTATCGAACTAAAGTAAGATTTGAGTGAGCATATGTATCTACAGCTGACTTGGAACTAAATCAGAATGATGCATAAAAATGATTTACTTTCTCAGACTACAAACAAGAAACCACAAATGTTTTTTATGTACCAGACAAGGCTGATACCTTTTACCCTTAGCTAATATGATCTTCCGTCCTTTTCTTACTAGGTTTAAACCATAGCATTCTCTCCGTCATATACATCATTCTATTGGAGAAGTCCCAGTCTACTTCCTTCGAGCAAGCAGTGTATAGGTTGTTGACCTTAGTTCATAGTAAGACATGTTTATTAATGAAGATTTACATATTGTTTCACTGACATGTATTAATAAAGATTTACATATTGTTTCGTCCATCGGATAGTCTTCCATTTGATTTCTACAGATGCTTAATATAGTGTTTTACAAACTGTTCATTGGGGCCGTGAGCCAAGGCGAGCCCCAAAATATTTATCTATTTCCTTCAATGTATATGTGTGTGCTACTCCGTTTGTGGTTTTGTTTGTTTTATCCTAATATCTTTCTATTCGCTTCATTTTTTAAAAGCTAAAACACGTATTAATATTGGTGCGAAATTCACGGGGTCGTGCGCCAAGGCGCACATCTAAATCTAGTTAAATCTAATCGGGACTGGGGTAAGAGTGAAGGCTGTCTAGAGAGAGAGAGAGGAGAGTACGCGGCCGTGTCCAATCTCACGCGAGGTGACCGAAGACGACCGTCGGCAGCGTGCTCCCGTGGTCTGCTCTCGTCGTCGGCACATACAATCTCACTCCGCTGCATCCATATTTCTCTGCCGACGACGGAGGGGCCCGACACCCCTACCGCTCGTAGCCCTCCTCTTAAGAGCATCTCCACTCGTTAGCGCTTCTCACGTTCAAATCCGGTGAAATTTTCGTTCGGATTGGAGGAAGATTTGGCCTGGAGAACGCCGGAAGTTCCAGCCGTCCCCCGGCAGGAAACCCCCAACCTCGACCATTTGACATATTTCAAACAAATTTAACATAAAATTTAACAAGTTCGGCGAGCAAGAGTACGAAAATTGCTGAAACAAATTCGGCGATAATCGGTACAATGTTTAACAAGTGCTGAAACAAATGAAGCACACAATTTCACAATTTTTCAAACAAATTATGACAGGACTAGTTGTCGTCGGTGTTGGCGTTGCGTTGGAGCGTCCATACGTGCTCCACCAGATCATCTTGCAGCTGTTGATGCATTGTAGAGTTTCGGATCTCTTGACGCATAGCAATGAAGGCGGCCCATGATGGAGGCACCTGGTGATTAGGCTGTGCAAGAGGTCCCTCTCTCTCATATGGTGCTTGTTGCTCAGCCAGAGGAACCGGATGTTTTCGCTCATTTTCAATAATCATATTGTGTGAGGCACACACAGCAGTTCATCACCTCCCACATCCGATCTTTGGACCAAGTCATAGCAGGGAACCGGACGATAGCAAATCTCTGCTAGAGGACACCAAATGCACGCTCAACGTCTTTTCGGCAAGCTTCTTGTTTCTTCACAAACTCGCAAAGTTTGGGGGTGCTAGGTTTCGAGATAGTCTTCACAAATGTTGCCCACTTTGGATAGATACCGTCTGCAAGGTAGTATCCTTTGTTGTAGTGCCGACCATTGATCACATAGTTCACCGGGGGAGCATGACCCTCAACAAGCTTGGAAAAGATCGGGGAGCAGTTTAGGACGTTGATGTCATTGTTGGATCCGGGCATACCAAAGAAAGAGTGCCAAATCCAGAGATCATGGGTAGCCACCGCTTCAAGTATCACAAGTGCAGCCGTTTTTGTGACCCTTGTACATTCTGCTGCCACGCAAACGGACAGTTCTTCCATTTCTAATGCATGCAGTCCATGCTTCCAAGCATCCCTGGAAAACCCCTAGCTTCATTTGTTGCAAGGATCCTCCAGTGTCTTCGACAGTGGGTGATCTCAAGTAAAAGTCTCCGAACACTAGCTACTGACGGCCCTGCAGTAACCGGTAGAAATAATCAAGGGCGGTGGACTCCGCCATCCGAAGATAGTCATCCGCACCATCACCGGGAGCTCCATACGCCAGCATCCTCATAGCCACTGTGCACTTCTGCAGTGACGAAAATCCAACCAAACCAGTGCAATCCGCCTAGCATCTGAAGTAGGGGTCAAAGTCTCGGATGGCATACACAATTTGCAGAAATAGCTTTCTGCTCATCCTGAAACGACGCCGGAAAAAACTCTCACCGTGCAATGGATTGTCGGCGAAGTAGTCGGCGTACAACATGCAGTAGCCCTCCATTCGTTGTCTCGGCTTGCACTTCCGGCGACCTGGTACCGACCCACCACGTCGCCCAGTTGCCGGTCCGGCGTACATGCTTGACAAGCAACCGAGGATCATCACGTGCTCCTCGTCTTGGGCGGCGGCTGCCATCTCTTCTCGCACTGGCTCGACGAACATGCTGCTCCTCCTCTTCGTCCGAGTCCATGGGTCGACGAGGAAAATGGACGAACACCTGACGGGCGTGGTCGAGGCAACCCGAGCCGCGAGCGCACGAGGAGTAGGCCAAAGTCGGAAAACAGGCCGGCGGAGGAGCAGCCGAGATAGGCCTTCGTCGAAAGACGGCGGAATATAGGCAGGTGGAGAAGGAGGGACGACGGAATCCGGGCAACAAGCCGGCGGGGTGGTGCCGGCGGCGGGAGAGATACGAGGGGTGGGGAGATTTTGAGCCGAGGTGGCGGTGGGGTTCGTGTGTCGAGTCGCCGACAGATTGGGCCCTTCCCCGCTTTTCACTCGTCCGGGGTCCTCGATAGATCCTCGGGGACCGGGGATGGCGTGGGCTCGCCGGATGGATGAAGGGCCAAATCCGGAAGAAAACGAGGAACCGAGGGGCCTGACTGGGCAGAATTTCGCCGTCCGGGGATGGGAAAAACGTCGGCTCGGGGGCCTCGTCGGGGAGACGAGTGGAGATGCTCTGGCGGTCGCCTCGTGGCCCTCCGGTCGGAGTCGTACGAGTATCACGCCAGCGCCATGGGCTGCGAGAGCATCACCGTGCGAGGATGCGGATGATGCTGAGATAATTGATCGATTTGATCCGGCGCCACGACGGCCGTCGGCCATCGGCTCCCGTTCCGGCTCCGCCCCTCGCTCCGCTAGCACGTCGGCTATCGGGCAGCACGATGCGATATGGTATGATAAATATCCCTAATTAAAACGTACGAAGCCAACGAAGCGATACATTACAGAACTACCGGGTGATAGTGTTGAAGTGTATAAGTAGATTGCCTAGCCTTTTCCATAAGTTTGGACTTTTGGTTCAAGCGGCTAGTGCATGAAGCTTAATGTGGTATCAAAGCCCGAGGATCTCGAGTTTGAGTCCTGGCTTTCACAATTTATTCTAAATTCCCCGCAGCCTCCTGCCGCTGCGCCCGGCCTCCCGCCGCCTCTCTTGTGCCTCTCTACACGTGTTGACTTGTCTTCTCGTCTTCCCGGTCACACGTAAGAGAGGGTGTTGAAGTGTATAAGTAGATTGCCTAGCCCTTTCCATAAGTTCGGACTTTTGGTTCAAGTGGCTAGCGCATGAGCTTAATAGGGGTAATTTCAGTTCCAAGAAACGGACGAAATAATGAGAAGAAATCTTACCTCCTTTGTTAATAGGTATAGATATAGATATTGACATAGATATAGATTATGGGCGCGGCTAGTGATCAGGTGACTCGAGATTTACTAAATCTCACTCTAACGTGACTTGGCCTCTTACTTACTTGTTGTGTACAGATAAAGCACTAGGAGGTTACGGAAGCGGTCACAATTTTTTCCTAGCACGTGAGGTCCATTATTTTCTTGTTACATTACATAAAAGAGTATAAGAGAGAAGAAAACAAGCTCCGTACGCGCATCATTCACAAGAAAAAACTGGAAGAAAATCTCTGACTTAACTGTTACAAGTTTAATTGCAATCCACATGCAATTAAAAGTCTCAATTGTAACCTACTACATACAAAAAATTCTTAGTTGCGATCCACATGCAACTAGGTCAGTTGCGACCTACCTCCAACTGGAAAATCTTTGTTGCAACCCACATGTAACAAGAAAAAGTCTCAATTGCAATCTACATTGGAAAAGAATCTTAGTTGCAACCAACAAGCAACAGTAAAAAATCTTAGTTGCGACCCACACGCTATTTTGACAAAAATAACCCTTTTCGAAAGAAAAGCACATACCGACCCTCAGCTCAAACTATTTCACTCATCTAACCTTTTGGGTGGCGCCCTTCCCATCGACGCCACACTTCACCGTGTACGCCCATGCAAGCGGCGCCACACATCCATCCGACGTGGCGTGATCGACGCTACGCGCGGTTGACCAGCCGACATGG
>NC_061510.1:224406955-224419030 GCF_022539505.1 Lolium rigidum | reverse complement strand
GGAGTAGGATGATCCGATTATGTGGTGAAAACCCTAAATCGTCGTAGATCTCATTAGCTTCATCTTGATCAAGCAGGACCACCAAGTATTCGTACACCCCGTACGGATCATGGGTGGATCGGCTCTTTGAGCCGATTCACGGGATAACCCGAGAGCCGATCGAGGCTCGTATTTAACGTTTACATGTATGCCCTGCAGGAAACTAAGCGAGGCAATCTCATCACCTTCCCGACCGGGTATAGGTCAGGTGGCACGCCCTTGCACTTCGCAACGCCGCGTGTGACCGAGAAGAGCATTGCGGGCCGTCGCTCGGAGGGGTCTCAGCCAGCCGCAGCTCTAGGCTCCCCCCGGCTCTACAGTGTTGACAAGGCCGCTGCCCGCCGGTGGGTTTTGGCAGTCAACAATGGCCTGAAACAAGCACCTAAGCAATGGCATGAGAAGTTTGATAGAACTTTAACTTATGTAGGCTTTGTTGTTAATGAGGCTGACAAGTCCGTGTACTATCGCCATGGTGGGGGCGAAGGGGTTATAGTATGTTTGTATGTGGATGATATTCTGATCTTTGGTACAAACATGAAAGTAATAAACGAAGTCAAGTCTTTCTTGTTAAATAGTTTTGATGTGAAAGATCTGGGAGAAGCTAATGTGATTCTAAACATCAAGCTGATTAAGAACAATAGTGGGATTACTCTAATGCAATCCCCTTATGTTGAGAAGATCTTAAGCCGGTTCAGCTATATTGATAGCAAGTCTTTTCCAACACCTTATGATCCCAGTGTGACAATACAGAAGAACCGGAGGATTACCATAGATCAATTGAGACATTGTCAGATCATTGGCTCACTCATGTACTTAGCGAGCGCGACTAGATCTAACATCTCTTTTGTTGTTAGCAAGTTGAGTAGGTTCATGTCAAACCCGGGTACTAAAAATGGCATGCACTTGATAGGGTCATGCGCTACCTATGTGGTACAATGAGTTATGAGATTCACTATTCAGGCACCCAGCTGTGCTTTGAAGGATATAGTGATTCAAATTGAATCTCTAATGTAGCTGATCTCTACGCCACTAGTGGGTATGTATTTACCTTTGGAGGTGACATAATGTCATGGAGATCTTGCAAACAAACCATATTGATGAGGTCAACTATGGAAGCAGAATTTGCTGCTTTAGACACAACCATTGTTGAATCAGAATGACTGTGTGAGCTCTTGATGGACTTGCCTGTGGTTGAAAAACCTCTTCTAACAATCCTTTTCAATTGTGAAAATCAAACTGTAATTGTCGAAGTGAACAATTCTAAGGATAACACGAAGTCATCAAGACACGTAAAAGACGTTTGAAGTCTGTCAGAAAATTGCGAAACTCCAAAGTAATAACTGTTACGTATATTCAAACAGACAAAAACCTGATCCCTTAACAAAGGGACTATCACGTAATGTTACAGAAAGTGCATCGAGGGAGATGGGTTTGAGACTCATTGATGTTACACCATAGTAGTAACCCAAACTTTGTGATCGGATATTCCGTGCATTAGGACCTGGGAAGAACAAACTAGCGGTTTAATTGAGAAGAGTATTATGTAACCCTCTCTATGTGAAGATGCACAACTCTCAATTGATGTAAGCCAGGTTGGAAACAAGTCTTAATGTGTTTATGTTGGCTATTTTAGCAAAGTGCTGTCGTGCAGAGCATTATTGAAAGAACACACCTATATGAGTCTGATTGTTAAACGTCGCAATATTTGAGATTTGAGTGATCTCTAGTAAACTCATGAAGAGACAACGAAGTGTGACACATATGCTTCACCGGCGGGGTAGTCTACTGGCAGCCATGTACTGGTTATGACTTTGAGTGCAACCTATTCACTCAAAACTTACAATTCAAAACTTAGTACATTGTTCAAGTGTGAATGGATGTAGCTTAAAGTTCTAGGCAGAAGTTTAACTTTACAGTCTCTGCTGAAACACTAGTATATAAACAAGCACCAAGTTTTGGTAAATCTCTAAATGAGTATTTGAGATCTGGTGGGGGATTCTTGAAATATTAGGCCCACATATAGTGACCCACATTAGATTTTAGATTGCCCTATAAATCTCAAAGCCCACATAGTGGCAGCCTGTAAATGTTGAGCCCAAGTTGGTGGTAGCTCACTAGGAGTGGAAAGAGGTGGGAAGTTTAGTCGCACATGGAAAGTTGGGAGGAAGTTAGACCACCTTACAAGGTGGGTTGTTCCACCACTTGTAAGTGAGTGAGAATAGAAGTGGTACACGCACGCCCCTCCTCCTCGTCGCTCATCTCGATGCGACGCGACGCGATCGTGGTGAGTGGATTGACCCTCGAGCTGAGACTTTTCTTTCTTTTTGCAGTTCCGAAAAACCAATAGAGTCCTGGATGGACGCGTCACAGTTAGTCCGTTCGGGTCGCTCCCGGACCGTGGGCAATATTTAACCGACTCGAAACATGCGTACGATGTGGGTGTGGCCCACGTTGCCTAGGGTTTCCTGATCCTATATAATATTTTGCCCGGCTACTGCAGAAACACATCAAATACACAAGTTAGGATTTTGCCACCTCTCTCTGCTTGAGTCACCAATCGTAGCCTACTCCATCCCACCCGCCGGCGTGCACCGACGAATGGGAGAGCAGGTCTCCGGAACCCCTCGCCTTTGCGATCATGTACAGGAGAAGGCGAATTAGGTTTTTGGGAAGCGTTCTGCACGACTGCTCAAGCTTTTCATCACGGGTCGTCTTCCGTCCAAGTTAGGCGGTGCTGCCTACCATCGCCTTCAACGCCATCTACTTCAATCCGTTGTTAACAACGTTACTGCTGCAATGATGACTGCTACTGTGCTACACCGCCACCACCACCTCCACCAGAGCGGTAAGTGCTACATATCTCGATCAGTTTAGCGATGGATGTTGTACCGTTTGCCATGCTACTGTTCATGTTAATTAATGCATCTAGTATGTTCGAGTTTCACATGTTAGTAGTTGTTGTCGTCATACTTAATATTCTATAATTAATCATAAAAATTATGCCTAATTACCCCAAAAAACATGGTAGATGTACAAATTTGCACATATACAGTGTCTTTTATCTACCATCAATTTGGATAGTATATTAAAGTAGAGCCTATGTTTAGTTTTGTATCTTGGGGATTCTCTCTACTCACTAAGTTCCAAATTAAGTAATTCAATTTAGTTCAGATTTTCATGTATCTAGACGTGTTTTAGTTACTTCATATGTTTCAGATTGCTTGACTAAATTTTCACTACTAGGAAGAGGCCTAGTCGTAATAATGGTCTTAGTGGCGCACACCTATTTTGGTGCGCTACTGCTAATTAGCAGTGGCGCACCAAAAAATGGTGCTCCACTGATACAAATATAGCAGTGGCGCACTAGTATTAGTCGTGCGCTACTACTAATTTTTAGCCTCAATTACAAATAGGTTTAGAGTTACGGCGCACCACATATACGTGCGCCATTATTATTTAAATAGCAATGGCGCACCTATATGTATGCTGCAAATTGCAATAGCGCACTACATGCCATGCGCCACTGTGCTGCAAATTGCAGTAACGCACTGTAGGGGGTGCGCCACTGTGCGGTCTGCTCCAGGAGGAGAAATTTTGCCAAAAGAGACCACCTGCTCCAATTCATTGACAAAAAGGACCACCTGTGAGGCAAATTGACAAAAAAGGACCACGTTGTGGGTGGCGGCAGCGCCCCCAGCCGACACGTGGCGCTTGCCGCCGGAGGGAGGGGCGGCAGGGCCCCGCCGCCAGGGGCTGTGGCGACACGTTAGCCGGCCCTGCTCGCCGTCAAACCGCCGTTGGCCATGGTGGGCCATGCCGCCGGACGGTGCGGCGGCTGGTCGACGTGGAGGATGCCTCCACACCCGGTGGTGGCAGGCCCCGCCATGCACATGGCCGACGACCGCGCGGTATCTTGCCTCGTGCGACAAGCTTTGGCCAGTTGCAGCAAGCTGGCCGACATGCACGCAGACGA
This sequence comes from Lolium rigidum, assembly GCF_022539505.1. Lineage (NCBI taxonomy): Eukaryota > Viridiplantae > Streptophyta > Magnoliopsida > Poales > Poaceae > Lolium > Lolium rigidum. The sequence goes on along the minus strand of NC_061510.1, from coordinate 224,415,018 downwards.
CAGATGATAGCACTGATTTTGATGTTGCTTAAGTGCGCGGTGGAGGCAGCCGTTCCCGCTCGATACAGGAAATTAAACACCGAAAGCAGACTGATACAGCAAATAGACCACCGAAAGTGTGCGCCAATTATTCTGCACTACTTTGTTGGTACAGCTCACACTAATTGAAGGCTATATAAGCCGTCTTACTGATACGTCTCCGACGTATCGATAATTTCTTATGTTCTATGCAATATTATTGATGATACCTACATGTTTTATGCACACTTTATGTCATATTCGTGCATTTTCTGGAACTAACCTATTAACAAGATGCCGAAGTGCCAGTTCCTGTTTTCTGGCTGTTTTTGGTTTCAGAAATCCTAGTAACGAAATATTCTCGGAATTGGACGAAACGAAGACCCAGGTTCCTATTTTCACCGGAAGCATCCAGAACACCCGGGAAGGACCAGAGGGGGGGCACTGGGCCCCCAGATGATAGGGTGGCGCGGCCTGGGCCCTGGCCGCGCCAGCCTATGGTGTGGCCACCCCTTCGACCCTCCTGCGCCGCCTCTTCGCCTATATAAAGCCTCCGTCGCGAAACCCCTGATGCGAAAAACCACGATACGGAAAACCTTCCAGAGCCGCCGCCATCGCGAAGCCAAGATCTGGGGGACAGGAGTCTCTGTTCCGGCACCCTGCCGGAGCGGGGAAGTGCCCCGGAAGGCTTCTCCATCGACACCGCTGCCATCTCCACCGCCATCTTCATCACCGCTGCTGCTCCCATGAGGAGGGAGTAGTTCTCCATCGAGGCTCGGGGCTGTACCGGTAGCTATGTGGTTCATCTCTCTCCTATGTGCTTCAATACAATAATCTCATGAGCTGCCTTACATGATTGAGATTCATATGATGATGCTTGTAATCTAGATGTCATTATGCTAGTCAAGTGAGTTTTACTTATGTGATCTCCGGAGACTCCTTGTCCCACGTGTGTAAAGGTGACGAGTGTGTGCACCGTGTGGGTCTCTTAGGCTATATTTCACAGAATACTTATTCACTGTTGAATGGCATAGTGAGGTGCTTATTTATATCTCTTTATGATTGCAATGTGTTTGTATCACAATTTATCTATGTGCTACTCTAGCAATGTTATTAAAGTAGTTTTACTCCTCCTGCACGTGTGCAAAGGTGACGAGTGTGTGCACCGTGTTAGTACTTGGTTTATGCTATGATCATGATCTCTTGTAGATCGCGAAGTTAACTATTGCTATGATAATATTGATGTGATCTATTCCTCCTACATATGCATGAAGGTGACGAGTGTGCATGCTATGCTAGTACTTGGTTTAGTCTTTTGATCTATCTTACACTAAAGGTTACTAAAATATGAGCATTATTGTGGAGCTTGTTAACTCCAGCATTGAGGGTTCGTGTAATCCTACGCAATGTGTTCATCATCCAACAAAAGTGTAGAGTATGCATTTATCTATTCTGTTATGTGATCAATGTTGAGAGTGTCCACTAGTGAAAGTCTAATCCCTAGGCCTTGTTCCTAAATACTGCTATCGCTGCTTGTTTACTGTTTTACTGCGTTACTACTGCTTGTTTACTGTCCTGGGCAAAGCACTTTTCTGGTGCCGTTGCTACTACTTATTCATACCACCTGTATTTCACTATCTCTTCGCCGAACTAGTGCACCTATTAGGTGTGTTGGGGACACAAGAGACTTCTTGCTTTGTGGTTGCAGGGTTGCATGAGAGGGATATCTTTGACCTCTTCCTCCCAGAGTTCGATAAACCTTGGGTATCCACTTAAGGGAAACTTGCTGCTGTTCTACAAACCTCTGCTCTTGGAGGCCCAACACTGTCTACAAGAATAGAAGCTCCCGTAGACATCAAGCACTTTTACGGCGCCGTTGCCGAGGAGGAAAGGTAAAAAGGCACTCATACTCCGGTTCCAGGTAACAATACTTTTCCGGCGCCATTGTGTTTGTGCTCGAAGCTATTTCCTTTAGATCCTGCAATTGCATCTTTTTGTTTCTTGTTTACACTAGTTTGGCATAATGTACAAGAGTGAGCTTCTTATTCTATTTCCTGATTTAAGACATGGATTGTTTGATGCGAAAATTAAAAAACCTATGGAATCTTATTTGCATGCTGGTAGTAATATTAGTATGAACGCTTTGAACACCATTGTTGATAATAATGTAGAAAGTTCTAAGCTTGGAGAAGCTGGTTTTCATGATCTTTTTAGTCCCCCAAGCATTGATGAGAAAATTTTCTTTGATGATACTTTGCCTCCTATTTCTGATGATTATAATGATAGTGGTCTTTTGGTGCCACCTACTATGGAGAGTAAATTTTGTTGTGATTATACTATGCCTCCTACACTCGATGAGAATAATAATGATAACTACTTTGTTGAATTTGCTCCCACTACAACTAATAAAATTGATTATGCCTATGTGGAGAGTAATAATTTTATGCATGAGACTCATGATAAGAATGCTTTATGTGATAGTTATATTGTTGAGTTTGCTCATGTTGCTACTGAAAGTTATTATGAGAGAGGAAAATATGGTTGTAGAAATTTTCATGTTACTAAAACATCTCTCTATGTGCTGAAATTTTTGAAGCTATACTTGTTTTATCTTCCTATGCTTGTTACTTTGCTCTTCATGAACTTGTTTATTTACAAGATTCCTATGCATAGGAAGCATGTTAGACTTAAATGTGTTATGAATTTGCCTCTTGATGCTCTCTTTTGCTTCACATACTATCTTTTGCGAGTGCATCATTAAAACTGCTGAGCCCATCTTAACGGCTAAAAAGAAAGAACTTCTTGGGAGATAACCCATGTGTTATTTTGCTACAGTACTTTGTTTTATATTTGTGTCTTGGAAGTTGTTTACTACTGTAGCAACCTCTCCTTATCTTAGTTTTGAGTTTTGTTGTACCAAGTAAAGTCTTTGATAGTAAAGTAAGTACTAGATTTGGATTACTGCGCAGAAACAGTTTTCTTTGCTGTCACGAATCTGGGTCTAATTCTCTGTAGGTAACTCAGAAAATTACGCCAATTTACGAGCATGATCCTCAGATATGTGCGCAACTTTCATTCAATTTGAGCATTTTCGTTTGAGCAAGTCTGGTGGCCTAATAAAATCCATCTTTACGGACTGTTCTGTTTTGACAGATTCTGTCTTTTATTTCGCATTGCCTCTTTTGCTATGTTGGATGAATTTCTTTGATCCACTAATGTCCAGTAGCTTTATGCAATGTCCAGAAGTGTTAAGAATGATTGTGTCACCTCTTAACATGTGAATTTTTATTATGCACTAACCCTCTAATGAGTTGTTTCGAGTTTGGTGTGGAGGAAGTTTTCAAGGATCAAGAGAGGAGTATGATGCAATATGATCAAGGAGAGTGAAAGCTCTAAGCTTGGGGATGCCCCGGTGGTTCACCCCTGCATATTATAAGAAGACTCAAGCGTCTAAGCTTGGGGATTCCCAAGGCATCCCCTTCTTCATCGACAACATTATCGGGTTCCTCCCACGAAACTATATTTTTATTCCGTCACATCTTATGCACTTTGCTTGGAGCGTCGGTTTGTTTTTGTTTTTTGTTTTGTTTGAATAAAATGGATCCTAGCATTCACTTTATGGGAGAGAGACACGCTCCGCTGTAGCATATGGACAAATATGTCCTTAGGCTCTACTCATAGTATTCATGGCGAAGTTTCATCTTCGTTAAATTGTTATATGGTTGGAATTGGAAAATGATACATGTAGTAAATTGCTATAATGTCTTGGATAATTTGATACTTGGCAATTGTTGTGCTCATGTTTAAGCTCTTGCATCATATACTTTGCACCCATTAATGAAGAAATACTTAGAGCTTGCTAATTTGGTTTGCATATTTGGTTTCTCTAGAGTCCGAGATAACATCTAGTATTGAGTTTTGAACAACAAGGAAGACGGTATGGAGTCTTATAATGTTTACCATATGTATTTTATGTGAGTTTTGCTGTACTGTTCATCCTTGTGTTTGTTTCAAATAACCTTGCTAGCCTAAACCTTGTATCGAGAGGGAATACTTCTCATGCATCCAAAATCCTTGAGCCAACCACTATGCCATTTGTGTCCACCATACCTACCTACTACATGGTATTTATCCGCCATTCCAAAGTAAATTGCTTGAGTGCTACCTTTAAAATTCCATCATTCACCTTTGCAATATATAGCTCATGGGACAAATAGCTTAAAAACTATTGTGGTATTGAATATGTACTTATGCACTTTATCTCTTATTAAGTTGCTTGTTGAGCGATAACCATGTTTCTGGGGACGCCATCAACTATTCTTTGTTGGATATCATGTGAGTTGCTATGCATGTCCATCTTGTCTGAAGTAAGAGAGATCTACCACCTTCATGGTTGGAGCATGCATATTGTTAGAGAAGAACTTTGGGCCGCTAACTAAAGCCATGATTCATGGTGGAAGTTTCAGTTTGGACATATATCCTCAATCTCGTAAGAGAATAATAATTGTTGCCACATGCTTATGCATTAAAGAGGAGTCCATTATCTCGTTGTCCATGTTGTCCCGGTATGGATGTCTAAGTTGAGAATAATCAAAAGCGAGAAATCCAAAATGCGAGCTTTCTCCTTAGACCTTTGTACGAGGCGACATGGAGGTACCCCATTGTGACACTTGGTCAAAACATGTGCATTGCAAAGATCCGGTAGTCCAAGTTAATTAGGACAAGGTGCGGGCACTATTAGTATACTATGCATGAGACTTGCAACTTGTAAGATATAACTTTCATAACTCATATGCTTTATTACTACCGTTGACAAAATTGTTTCATGTTTTCAAAATAAAAGCTCTAGCACAAATATAGCAATCGATGCTTTCCTCTTTGAAGGACCATTCTCTTTACTTTTATGTTGAGTCGGTTCACCTATTTCTCTCCACCTCAAGAAGCAAACACTTGTGTGAACTGTGCATTGATTCCTACATATTTGCATATTGTACTTGTTATATTACTCTATGTTGACAATATCCATGAGATATACATGTTACAAGTTGAAAGCAACCGCTGAAACTTAATCTTCCTTTGTGTTGCTTCAATACCTTTACTTTGATTTATTGCTTTATGAGTTAACTCTTATGCAAAGCTTATTAATACTTGTCTTGAAGTACTATTCATGAAAAGTCTTTGCTTTATGATTCACTTGTTTACTCATGTCATTACCATTGTTTTGATCGCTGCATCCACTACATATGTTTACAAATAGTATGATCAAGGTTATGATGGCATATCACTTCAGAAATTATCTTTGTTATCGTTTTACTCGCTCGGGACGAGCAGAACTAAGCTTGGGGATGCTTGATACGTCTCCGACGTATCGATAATTTCTTATGTTCTATGCCATATTATTGATGATACCTACATGTTTTATGCACACTTTATGTCATATTCGTGCATTTTCTCGGAACTAACCTATTAACAAGATGCCGAAGTGCCGGTTCTGTTTTACGCTGTTTTTGGTTTCGAAATCCTAGTAACGAAATATTCTCGGAATTGGACGAAACAAAGACCCGGGTTCCTATTTTCACCGGAAGCATCCGGAACACCCGGGAAGGACCGGAGGGGGGCACTGGGCCCCCGGATGATAGGGTGGCGCGGCCGGGCCCCGGCCGCGCCGGCCTATGGTGTGGCCACCCCTTCGACCCTCCTGCGCCGCCTCTTCGCCTATATAAAGCCTCCGTCGCGAAACCCCGATGCGAAAAACCACGATACGGAAAACCTTCCGGAGCCGCCGCCATCGCGAAGCCAAGATCTGGGGGACAGGAGTCTCTGTTCCGGCACCTGCCGGAGCGGGGAAGTGCCCCCGGAAGGCTTCTCCATCGACACCGCTGCCATCTCCACCGCCATCTTCATCACCGCTGCTGCTCCCATGAGGAGGGAGTAGTTCTCCATCGAGGCTCGGGGCTGTACCGGTAGCTATGTGGTTCATCTCTCTCCTATGTGCTTCAATACAATAATCTCATGAGCTGCCTTACATGATTGAGATTCATATGATGATGCTTGTAATCTAGATGTCATTATGCTAGTCAAGTGAGTTTTACTTATGTGATCTCCGGAGACTCCTTGTCCCACGTGTGTAAAGGTGACAGTGTGTGCACCGTGTGGGTCTCTTAGGCTATATTTCACGTAATACTTATTCACCTGTTGAATGGCATAGTGAGGTGCTTATTTATATCTCTTTATGATTGCAATGTGTTTGTATCACAATTTATCTATGTGCTACTCTAGCAATGTTATTAAAGTAGTTTTACTCCTCCTGCACGTGTGCAAAGGTGACAGTGTGTGCACCGTGTTAGTACTTGGTTTATGCTATGATCATGATCTCTTGTAGATCACGAAGTTAACTATTGCTATGATAATATTGATGTGATCTATTCCTCCTACATATGCATGAAGGTGACGAGTGTGCATGCTATGCTAGTACTTGGTTTAGTCTTTTGATCTATCTTACACTAAAGGTTACTAAAATATGAGCATTATTGTGGAGCTTGTTAACTCCGGCATTGAGGGTTCGTGTAATCCTACGCAATGTGTTCATCATCCAACAAAAGTGTAGAGTATGCATTTATCTATTCTGTTATGTGATCAATGTTGAGAGTGTCCACTAGTGAAAGTCTAATCCCTAGGCCTTGTTCCTAAATACGGCTATCGCTGCTTGTTTACTGTTTTACTGCGTTACTACTGCTTGTTTACTGTCCTGGGCAAAGCACTTTTCTGGTGCCGTTGCTACTACTTATTCATACCACCCGTATTTCACTATCTCTTCGCCGAACTAGTGCACCTATTAGGTGTGTTGGGGACACAAGAGACTTCTTGCTTTGTGGTTGCAGGGTTGCATGAGAGGGATATCTTTGACCTCTTCCTCCCCGAGTTCGATAAACCTTGGGTATCCACTTAAGGGAAACTTGCTGCTGTTCTACAAACCTCTGCTCTTGGAGGCCCAACACTGTCTACAAGAATAGAAGCTCCCGTAGACATCAAGCACTTTTCTAACAAATAGATAACATATAGCAAAACTTTTCATGAAGAGTACTTTCAAGACAAGTATCAAAAGTCTTGCACAAGAGTTAACTCATAAAGCAATAAGTTCAAAGTAAAGGCATCGAAACAACACAAAGGAAGATATAAGTTTCAGCGATTGCTTTCAACTTTCAACATGCATATCTCATGGATAATTGTCAACACAAAGTAATATGATGAATGCAAATATGCAAGTATGTAAGAAGCAATGCACAGTTGACACAAGTGTTTGCTTCTAAGATGGAAGGAAGTAGGTAAACTGACTCAACATAAAGTAAAAGAATGGCCCTTCAAAGAGGAAAGCATCGATTGCTATATTTGTGCTAGAGCTTTGGTTTTGAAAACATAAAGAGAGCATAAAAGTAAAGTTTTGAGAGGTGATTGTTGTTGTCAACGAATGGTAGTGGGCACTCTAACCCCCTTGCTAGACAAACCTTCAAAGAGCGGCTCCCATTTTATTTTTATTTTTGTGTGGCACTCCTTCCAACCTTTCTTTCACAAACCATGGCTAACCGAATCCTCGGGTGCCTGCCAACAATCTCATACCATGAAGGAGTGCCCTTTTATTTTAGTTTTATTATGATGATGACACTCCTCCCAACCTTTGCTTACACAAGCCATGGCTAACCGAATCCTCGGGTGCTGTAACACCCCAACTTTTTGCAACCTTGTTTATTTGTCCATAATGCAAAAATTAGGGGGAACAAAAACTTTTTCTTAAGACTATAGATAGATGAATTGCCTTGATCTGTTGGTTATGATGAATTGCCTTGATCTGTTGGTAGATGAATTGTCTTGATTTGCTTGTTGAATTTTGTCTTGAGCTACCTCATAGAACGACACCCCTAGTGGTTAAACAAGCAACTCACCAAATAAAACACATGTGTGGCTTAGGAAGAATTGTTTTCCTTCTTACTACATCAAACCTCTCTCCTGATGACAACATGGGTGTGCCATCTTGATTTTTCTCTTTG
>NC_061510.1:224349659-224406855 GCF_022539505.1 Lolium rigidum | reverse complement strand
AGCGTATGAGACAGGCCCAGTGAAGCGATTAGATTCAAATGTTGTTGTTTTTTTGTTCACTCAAATGTTGTTGTTTATTGTGTACTAAAAATAAGATGTTTCTGTTGCCACCTTTGCCTCTTGATTTTAAAAAGGATTAGCAACTGGTGTTCTTGATATATGAAGTGGTTTGCGAGACAAAGAATTTGATGATGTATATACAAATTGTTTAGGATTGTATCCGTTAAATTAGGGAACCGTGAAAAATCTAGATGCTATATTGCACCAAAATTGGTGAGAAACTCCAACAGCCGCGTCAAAATCCGGCACGTTGTATTGCGTTTGCAGCGAGTGGCAACCCGATATAGCGTGCAACGCCGACGCGTCCTGCATCGGAGGCGGCCACTTGCAGCGCACGGCAGGCCAGAGAAAGCGCAACTTTACCAGACGCTGCAAAATATATCGCGCGAGTGACGCAAACAACGTAGCCACATAATTATAGAATCAACTATATTAAACAAAAAAAAGTCTACAATAAATTGTCTAGTTATTATTACAATCCAAGCAAATAGAACAAACTTGTTCATCAACAATACAACAAATAAAACAACTCAACTTGTTCATCAACAATACAACAAACATACAAATAAGTAGACACTAATTTTATTGTCCATTCCATTTCCACCACTCCTCGATGAGATCATGTTGAAGTTCCGCATGCACCAAATCGAATGATACGAGGCAATGAAACACGCCACCCTCTCTTCTCTCCTCCCCACATGCATAGCAACCCCATCAAGTCATAGTAGAATTAATCTACTTCTTTCCCACGATCGTCTTTTATGATCATATTATGCATGATGACACAAGTCATAGTAGAAGTAATCTACTTCTTACCTGAGGGTTTGTGAACCGGCTTCACAAATGTTTGCCACCTTGGGTAGATGACATTGGCAAGATAGTGGTCATATTGGTATTTGTGGCCATTTGCTTCAAACTCCACCACTGGACCTTCACGCGATGCAATCTTTGTCATAAGTGGTGACCGTTGAAGAACACTGAGGTCATTGCACAACCCAAGCATTTCAGAGAATTGAAAGGGTTCACAGTAGAAATAATAATTTTTCTAATTAGTGTACGCCAATTGTCCAGATCTATCTAGGAGTAATGTTGTAATGGAGAGATATTTCGGTGACGTGTCCTTGTAGACCGAAAGCGGTTAACGTTCCGCCAAAACATGGATGATGTAGTCGTACTTCATCACCTACCTCGGGGTTGTGATGATCCTCGTACAATGATATACCCCACAAATGGCAGCACCTTTATGGTCTCGCACATGTATGGTGCTCATCAACGACTCCCGATTCTCCGATCAAGCCGAGAATGCGGAAGTAGATCTTATAGATCAGAACACCAGGAGCACGATAGTGTAATGGGATGGAGTCAACCCCCACGTGCGCATATCTTCAAGGAACCGCGTGCGGGAGAGAAAACTAGAGAGAGAGTGAAAGGAGGGAATTCTCTTTCAAATTGTGTGTTCCCTCCTCCCATGTGCCCTCACCTTATATAGGGGGAGAGGGCTGGTGTGGCCGGCTAGGGGGTCGGGGTGGTGGCCAAGGTGGGCCACCGCGCCCCCAAACCCTAACCCTATCTGCCCCACCCCTTGGCCCATGGGGGCGGCTGGTCCTTAATGGGCTCCCCTCTGGGAACAATCGAAAAAACAACAATGGCAGACACACTGCCGACGGGAAGGGGGGCACGGTTTGTGGTGGTTCCTATTTGCGTTGACTTGGCCGGCACACCCGATAAATTATCATCCACCACGTACGTGGCGATTATGCGTGACGTTTTCCAATTCTGTGGCACTAAATGGCCTAAAAAGTTTTTTTTAGCAATCTACCATGGAAAGAGGAAAAATCATCGGGATGGATTCCGAAACAACGTGGTGTTGGTTGAACCATACGGCGGATTCACGAAGCCGGGGAAGACCAGGGTCGACTCCCAACTTCGCCACCTATATCAACTTTTATTTCTAGTGCAAATAAGGTGATTTTTTATCATGGGTAAAACACATACCGAAATGACATTAGTTCTTTTTTCAAGCGATCCCAAAGGGACCAGACATTGCCAGCAAGTAATCTGATAGACGAGCCAACATCCTTGCGCGATCAAAAAGAAAACAGGTTCAAAATGAACTACACGCCTACTGCTAGCGTTTCTAGGTGAAGAGGTTATGAAATTTTTTAACAGTATGTACAACTATGATCATAGACAACACAAAGGACCGCCACCGACGGTAAAATGCCAACAATCAACTGCACCAAAACATGCACCAACCAATATCTAGGATCATCGACAGAGTGCCTTCAAGCATCATCAACATCACGAGCATGGCTATCACGTTGTTGCGCATCCTCTAGGCGCAGAAGAGTCGAAGAAGAAGAAGCATATTTCTAGAACCAGTTGCCACACTAAGAAGTGCATCGGCACATGAACCAAGAGTTTGTTGGTCTGCAAAGGTTATGTAAAGTCGTCCAATATTTTATAAACACAACAATGTAATAAGTTAGTTTAACATGTGATTTAATCAATTTTCTTTCAAAACCAGCTCTATTCGAATTTTTCAGATTACTCAGCTTATTGAAGCAATGCCAACAATTTGAACATTTTCGATGGACAGTAGTATTTCAGAAATTAAATTATGCAGTCACGGCGTTTTGTGCGGCACATACACCAGCAACTTTATAGACGGATTTCATCAGTACTTGTATAGTTACAGTGTTACTTCTTTTTTCTCTCAAAAATTAATCTCAATGCGCACAAACCGTACTGAGATGTGAGATATATATGTCTACAGATATCAACGATATCACCCTCTCCACCGAGGGCATCTGGCATGGCAGTACGTACACATCGGGACGTGGTCACACCGCAGCAGAAGATAAGAGAAGAAGGGATCGATCATGTTGTGTGCAAGTGTAACACGGGCCGGCGTGTGCGCCCAAAGCTGTCTATCTATATCTCTTGGCAACTTGCGACCAATGCATGCGAAAAGGTAACCGGCCTACATTGTGTCAAGATGACCTACTATCTGCTGGTTACACCATTCAGTACTCTAGCCGCACCTCACCCTCCCGCACCTCCCTCCCTCACCCAAAAAACCCTAGCCGCCTCCCGCAGCCGCATCCGCCGGCGCCGCCGGGCAAAGGCCGCGTGGCGGCGGCGGCGGGCTTCCCTCTTGACGCGGCGAGGACGACGGCTGGGGGATCCCCTCGATGCTCCGGCGGTAGACCCCCTGCCCACGTGTGATGGCTGGGCGGCGGCGGTTGGAGGAAGGAGGCTGGGCGGCGGTCGGACGGTGGCTGATCTGCCGCGGCCTCCCCTGCCTCCCGTCGTCGGCACACCGGTGGTGGCGGGTTGGGGGATGGGTTGCGCCATCTCCTCCCTTTCTCGCCGGTGCGGGGTGGTGACCTTGGGATTCTCCCGCGGCTCGAGGACGCCCGGGGCAGCAACCTCGGGTTCGACGGAGGAGGCGGCCTTCTTCTTCGTCGGAGGTGGTCGGCCAGGCTGGTAGCCCTGTGTGGGGGATCATGGGATCTCACACAGGTTTCCGGCAATGGTGATCTAGTCTGGGTGTCATGGCGGCTGGTGAAAACTGAGCCTCGAACTCGGTCTTGGCGGATGATGGCGGCGTCGGTCGACGCCGTTACCTTGCCGAAGGCGTCATCTTTGCCCATCTTGGCACTATACTCGGCGAGTTGGGGATGCGCGGCTGCCGGTGAAAACCGTGCTCCGACTTCGGTTGGCGGACGATGGCGACGTGTCGCGCCGCTACCTTCTTGAAGGCATCGTCGTCGCAGTCTGCGGTCTCTCACTTGTGCTACTCCGGGGGAAACCCTAGGTCCGGGTCTCCCGGATCGGACGATGGCGGCGCGCCCTACGTCGTTCTACCTCTTGGGGCATCATTTTTGGAGCAGCTGCTGGATGTTGGCGGTTCTCGGTGGAGTGGTGTTCATCTACCACATTGTTGGCGCTGAGTCTCAGCGGCATGGTGCTTGCAGGGTATCAACGACAGATGCGGGATGATGTATAGGTGCAGGATGGTGGAGCCGTCTGGCGTCATGGTGGCATCGACGGCAGGTCTTGCAAGGTTAATGCGATGATCTCTCTTGAAGATGGAGTCGAGGAAGACGGCGGGAGCAACTCCTGTGGCATGGGCATTGGCGTGTGCTGAGAGTCTGCTTGACTGGATGTGCTTCTAACCTGCTATTGGGCGGTTTGGGAAGGCATTTAGTTTTGGTTGATGTGAGTTGGTGTATTGTCACCCTCTTCATCCCACTGTAGGTATAGTAAGGTTGCTTCGAGATTGGTCTTTTGTATTGTTTCTTGTAAGGTTCGTGAATAATCTAATAAAAAAAGCCGTGTGCATCCTTTGGATGCAGAAGCTGGGACGATATTTCTCCCATTTCGAAAAAAAAACCATTCAGTACTCTGGTAAAGGATACAATGTGAAAAGGAGTACTCCCTCTGTATAAAAAAAATACGTGTCTTACTTTTATCTAGTTACGGATGTATCTAGATATATATAGATGCATTTTAGTTAAAAATATATTCGTATCTAGATAAAGTTGATGGACCTATTTTTAGATGGAGGAAGTATTATTCTAGCTGTTAGATGGAGGGGTTTCAGCTGTAAATAGCGAATGCATGCGTCACCATTTCTTCTTAGTATCAAATAAACTCTTTATGCCTACTTTTATCACAAAATATTATACAGTAAAACATAAGTTAGTTACTGTTCATGAAATTTTAGGAGCAATTCATTGGTGTTAGTGGGGATATCCAGTATCTCTGGCACTGCATATTAGTATATACATGCATGATCAATTTGCCAAAAAAAACTATATACATGCATGATGGCCAGAGTGTTAATTCAAAGTGGCATGAGGAGAGCGTTTGCTCGAATGTGAACCAAATGAAATTATTAATGTAAAATAATGATCCAACAAATTTACTTATGTATATATATATGATGTTTACAGGTAAACTTTTCTGGTACAAATTTTTTTTGTGGTTTGTGTACGCAAGATGAATTTAGTGATTCATAATTGATTCTTACAACAGCCACAATGTATGCCAAATTGAGGTGCCAAATTGTATATCTTGATTTTGACATTTGTTCCCTCCATTGTGTGATGCTAAATTATATTGCCAAAACCCCCAAAAAAGGAGGAGTAAGCATGTAGTTGCTTCTATGCCAAAAGTTTCCATGGAACAAAAAATATCCATTCTTCATCATGTCACAAGCTTTGACCTGGTTGATTTTCCTTGGAGGCCCACGTCATCTCATAGGAAAGATCTTATTTTATCTATGTCATAGTTGGGCCTACATGTAAGTAAATTTGGCACCGCTGCCATTGACAATTACGTGGATAATTTGGTTATGGCCACACACTGTGGTTGCCCTTATAATTTGGCACCTACACATTTTATTTCCTGCTGTAAGTAGCTAATCTACTGTACATATTTTTTCTTCTTCCCCAGTCATCTTTATTTTTTCATTTGCTCCCTTTAATCCAACCTTGACTATGTATGCATCAGTGCGCCTGCACTAACTCTACGTCATGCATGTCAAATACATACGTGGCTCGAACCTTCCATCTAAATTGCCTCCTACTACTCCATAACCCCCTCCCCCAGCTATATTAACCTCTTAACTCTGGTGGGGTCACCTTCTTAGCACTACCATTGTCGCCATGCTATCGACGGCTCATCGCTACCCAAACCATCGTATCTAGGTCTTTGTCGGTTCTGGTGCCGCTACGTTGCTGGCTCTTTGGCCTCACGTTTGACCGATATAAGAGCAAGTACAATAAGATCTAGTCAGCTGGCTACAGGGATTAAAATAATATATTTGTGTCTAGTTGGAGGAGAGAGAAGAGGAGAGAGAATGTGAGTGAGCTCTTATGCAAGAGCTAGCTCTAACGACGTGCTTCTGGCAGCGTGTGTGAATGAAAGGTGGGCCATCTATTGAAAAAGTAGTACAATCTAATAGCCAACTATTGTACTTGTTGGCTACATGTTGACTATAGATGACATGACATCTTTTTTATAGCCAACAACCGGCTATACTATTGGAGTTGCTCTAACTAGGTCAAAATCGACTGCGTTTGTCTGCTAGGTAGCCCTCTCAAATATAGTAACAGGGCGAGGAAAAATCTCAGCAGCTAGTGCACATAAGAACATTAATTAGGTGTCATGGGAGATGCAAAATCTCCTAGGTGTGGGATATTTTTTGTGATTGGTAGCGCTCGATCAGGTCAGCCTGAGCTAAGTATGATACTGAGGCTAGAGATGCTACTCGTATTTGCCACTTTTACGGTTGTAATCGTAGAGTACGCAAGAAGAAGCCAGCAGCTTTTGGCGCCCACACGCCTAGCTTTGATCGGCACCGTCCATGTATGCATATGCAATCCAGGGAAGCGGCTGGTTGAAACTCGTGCTGCTCATCGTTGCATTCCAGCTCAGCCGCCGCCGCGCTCCGCCAGCCACGAGAGCGGGGCAGAACATAACGGCTGGACGGGCCCCACGTGTTCCCGGCCCCGCACGTCAGTTGAGCTCTGGATGAGATGAGATGAGGACGTGCGTGGCATCTTTCATTTCTTCCAGCCAACTTGGAACCCCTCACGATCGTATGTACCGAGTAGGTAGGGCTTGGCTCCCACCGACGGGTGGGTCCGGGCCCACCGGTCGGTCTGTGAGGATGGGTAAGATTAGGTCCGAGCGTGGAGGCCACGGGCTGGCGGGGCCCGTCTGCAGTGGCTGAGCTCACAGCTGTACCGTACTATAACAACTAACAACCAGCTCGATCGACGGCGTTTTGCCAACACTGCAAGCAACTGACAGGTGGTCTCCAGTACCTGTAGGCCCGCGTGTCAGACTGGGTCAGACGTGTACGCTGCGTAAAACAGAAGCAACAGAATCCCGGTTGCCCTCGGGACTCGGGTATATAAGACCTTCCGCAGCCTCAACCTTCCGCTCATTCATCAATCCATCCACAATCAGGAAGGAAAAAGATACGGAGTCTGTCAAGTAAGGAAGGAGATTATCCAATGCTGCGGCGGACGTCGTCGGCGTCGGCCGCGATGGTGTCCGGGTACCGCGCCCTGGGGGCCTGCACGGAGAGCCTCGGCTCCGAGAGCGGCGACGTCGGCGGGGACGAGATCGACCACCTCCCGGCCGTCCTCTGCGCCGGACCCGACGAAGAGGGGGTGGTGGCGGAAACCCTGGCTTTCACCGGGAAGAGGCAGCGGACGACGGAGAGGCAGCTGCCCCCGGCGATGCCGAGGGCGGCCGATGCCTTCATGCGCGCGGAGCGCCGCGGGGGGCGCCTCATCCTGACCGAGGTGACGCGGCCGGCCGAGCGGCCCCGCGGGGTGTTCCGCGCCTCACGCGCCGACGGCCGCCTGCTCCTCCGCTTCGCCGAACAAGAAGAAGAAGAAGACCCCTGCAGCTACGGCGTCGAGGCGTCCGACGCGCCGGCGCCGGCATCGCCCGAACCCGCCGAGCCGGAGAACGGGGTCGTGGTGGGCGGCTGCTGCAACGGCGTGGGCTTTCGCCAGGTGGCGTCCGGCGCCGGGAGGCGCGTCGAGATCGGCGCCGTGATGGGGATATGATCGAGGCGACGCCATATCGGTCGACGTACCGGACCCTCGATTCGAATGCCGTTACAGGATCGGGATTGGGCGCCGCCGCGGCTGCCCGCCTTTTGCTAGCTCCTCCTGAGCTAAGCTGCATTATTGCTTTTTTTCATTTTTTTTTGCTTTTGTTTCATTTACCCAAGAGATTCTATTCCATTGCGAAATAGTACTAGGCCGATCGATGTAGCTAGCTAGTTTTTGGGGATCATAATCAGTACTGTGCAGATTTTGCGGGAGAGTCATTGATTGGTTCCGGATAAAATCAACCTCTGCCTAGGCTATGCTTATCTCTTCACAGTTGACACTGCAATGCCTATGTTATCAACTGTGTTGATAAACTTCAAATTATTTACCTTCCTCTGCATGCAGCAATTAGCGGCGCGCGCGCCTCTGGTAAGCAATGCGGCCGGATTGATCGCGGACTCGCGCTGCCGGCCATTCAGAATCATTACTCTACTATACTTACTAGATTTAGATGTGCGCCTTGGCGCACGACCCCGTAGAATTGGTGACAATTTACACATTGTATAACGTGGCTAAATGATTTTCAAAACGAAGTCAATAGGATGAAATTAGGATAAACAAAATACACAAAATCACGACATAGTAATCAAGTATTTATACAAATCGATGATAATAGTCAGAAAATAAGTCTATCAGTCCACAGGC
Organism: Lolium rigidum; assembly: GCF_022539505.1. Taxonomy (NCBI): domain Eukaryota; kingdom Viridiplantae; phylum Streptophyta; class Magnoliopsida; order Poales; family Poaceae; genus Lolium; species Lolium rigidum. Next base: position 224,398,507 of record NC_061510.1, on the reverse strand, counting down.
CACCCAACCTTTCACATAGTCAATCGCTGGGTAAAGTATTTTGGGTATTGTATCATTTAGAATATACTAACCACATGAAAAATATAATGTACCTCTAATCCCTTTTAGCCAAGCAATAATATAAATCACTGTCAAGCGGCAGCCACGTCTAACATAATTACTTCTGAAGTCATCATGAGAGAGGGTCCAACAGTGTAAAGTGCGAGATAAGTTGTTCGATAAGAGCTACTCAAAATGTTTACAATGGTGCGGAAATAGCATAACAATACATCAAGAGAGGAGCTGATTTCGGAACTTGGAACCCATTGAAAATAGTCCATGTCTGCACACATCAGAGAGGATTCAAATTAAAAGGTTGTAGTCCAATGAAAGACACAAAGAAAGTATGAACCATTCTACAGATATTCAACGTTTTTAGTTTGGAAGTGAAATGGTCTAAAAGAATCTTATCTTACCACCTGAAGTGACACAACTAAATATAGTTCTCCATGAAGTACAGTTCAATTTGCTACAAAATTGTAGTTTCATCTATTTCATATTTTTTGATGTCTTTGTGGATGCAAGATCTAAATAGCTAGCCTGCATGAGATGTGTTACTCTCAACTTACTTCAGCTGGTGGTATACTGACAAGCTGATACCTTTAACAAGGAGAGCATCTCAGTGGTAGATTAAAAAAGACCAATCTTTGGCCACACTACAGAGCTCAATTTTGACATAACTTCCATTTACTTTTAAAAAGATGGCTGCTCCAAAAAAAAAATATACAGGATTTTCATGTGTAGCTATTACAACCCCAAATATATTTTGTGACCGATAATTAAAATATGATGGATATATCGGAGCAGCAAAGCAATGTCAAAACAAAAGAACTACCTTGGAGCTTGAACGACAATGAAACTATCGATTCCTATTTCCACGGCATAACCGGATGGAAGGCAAAGAATAATCTTTCGACACGGCTAGTAGGAAATGCCAAGCTCTACTGTGTGATAAGGTAATTTTAGGCGGATCTATGGAAGCATAAAACGTTTTAGTTGATTAATTTCAGAGTAATGAGTGGTATATTAAAGCACCATTTTTCAAGTAGGGAAGGAATCAGAAGTCACCCAAGATACCGAAAGTGGATTGGCCAGGCTGTAATTAATTCAATGGCTAGCCCCTCCTACGTAATACTCTTTGGTAATAGTTCAGGCATCCAGCAAGGAGGACCATTCTAGTATGAACAAAAAGCATGATGACGATACGGAGAAAAAAAGTCAGATCATTATTAGATATATATGATTAGATATATATATATATCTATGCATAATTATATATATATATCAAATCATTATTATAATTCGTAAAGGGCAATGAGAAACATGTCGTGCTGCAATTAAATTTTGGTGTATAATCTGTGATGCATAGTTCACCGAAGAAACAAATGGTGGGCTTGCACTCGCACAAAAAATTAGCCACGGTACCATTCAATTACGCATGTATTATCCATATTTATATAGATTTAGGACCAAGTAGAGTCAAAGGGTCGAATTAAAAAAAAACATAACCTAGCATATTGTCATACATCAATATTAGGTACAATCAATCTGGAGCATATTTGTGTATTGAGGGAATCTAGAATTTTCTCGAGAATTTATTGACCTACCCAGGTATTATGCCAATGGATGCTAGAACTTTTCTGCCCAGAAGATGGTGCCCATTATTAAGTGTGCATCCTGCCTCTACCCGAGCAAGCTATCTTTCAATAAGTAAACACAAAAATCACACAGGAGCTACAATAAGCCACTTCCACTCTAAAGTTATGTAGTAACTCAACAGGTTCAAGAGTAAGTAAAACACTAATTTTGGAACTGCTACAACGAATTTAACATCAACAAACAAGCCAACTACCTCGAAAAAGATCATATCGTATTTAACAAGACCATCTATTGGAAAGACCGCATAGGAAATACAGAGTAAGAAACAACTAATGATGATTTAGTACAAAAAATTAATTGGTATATTACCCGATATATAGATTTGGGATTCTATAGGCAACACTAAATTTTTGCTATAGTGTAAAAATAGTGAATGTTAGATCTGGCAAGGCTCAAGCAAGTATAGATCAGCTGAACTATCAAAGAGACACATGGACGAAGATCCAATGCCAAATACTTGACACAGTAACTATTCAAGGTTGTTTTACCCCAAGAATTTCCAAAAAGGAACGAGAGATAGTCAGACAATCCGAAGGAAAGATCTAGCAGCAAGTACAACATAAATTTTAGGACAAACCTTTGGATGCATGTATAGCCAGAATTTTATTTGGTCCCCACAATTGCAAGGAGCAACTTTTGAGCACACGCGGTTTTCCTTTGGTAGCCAGCACTGCAATTTTAGATCTCATGTCAACACCCGGATTTTTACGTCCAGATGCCTATTATGCCATACATCGCAATCCCAGGAATATTGTTGTTGCGAGACATAATAGTTGAATATCATAGAGTCATCATTTATTACAACACATAATCGTCTTACAAAGGTAGATCACATGATCCAATATTACAATAGTAGTTGATCTATTGATCAACGAACATCACAAATAGCGGAAGCGAAGTAGTAGTGGCTATCTAATCCACAGGCCAACGCTTGACGTCAGGAGCGGTCCTAGTTGTCGTAGACGTCCTGCTGTCCATGTTCCTTGTACTGCTGTTCTCCTTCAAAGTCTGGCCATTTGAATAGCCAGGGACAAAGCCATGAGTACTTTAAAGTACTCGCAAACTAATACTAGTGTAAGCACTATCAATTCTAGTAAGAGGATACTAAGCTCTAGGTTTATTTGCGTAAAGCCAAGTTTATTTCATAAACATTTAGTAAAGATGCTTGAATCACTAGACTAACTCAAGTGGGAACATTAGTGTCATTCCCACAACTCTGTTGTGTTTTAATTCAAATTCACCATTCACCTTTACCATTTTTAAAACACAAGTCATATGTCACATTTTTTGTGAAAATGGTCTGATGACGGAACAGTATGGCCTTTCCAACCGTCCTTAACCGTGGACGCGGCTATTCGAATAGGTTTACACTCTGCAGAGGTTGTACACTTGTGCCACAACTTTTGATTACATCCGTCAGGGGTAACCCTGAATAATCGTAACTCAGTACGCGGATCATCAACCATAACCTTTCACTTACATATCCTAGTATAGGCACCTCTCCCCATGAGCTTGGCCTCCCGGTGAAAACCGCAGTCAACCGGGAACCGCACAGGGCTTGGGCCGGACATTCACCTCTTCTTTAACGTCGTTTCTGTTGTGTTGTGGAGGCAGCTTTGGGCATAACCCCGATGACGCTTGTTTAGAGGGAACCCATACTAAGACACATAAACTTCCAGTTAAGCCCTACCCATAATCAGGTATTGTGGGGGTACTTGTAAATTGGAATGGTATCGCATCCGAACCCAACCATCAGTTTTCGTAAAATTCACCAAGTCATTTTCCAGTCATATTCACCTTCAAAATCTTTCAATAGAATGACTCATCATTCCAAGGTTTTCAAAGTCATTGGTTTTCACAAGTTCCCATCTCTAATAGTCAATTTTAATCTTTAGCACTAGCAACTAGTCATGAGGGGTGCTAACTAGCTTGTCTTGCTCTAGGCTAACTTTGATGCTCTTGTTTTACTCTATATCTAAACCCAGTGAAATCATGAATCAAAGGTAAACTTTGATAAACAAAATTTAGTAAAGCTTGTAAAGTAAAATCTTGGGATAGGAGCATTAAGCATAAAGTAAAAATAATGGTGCCTTGCTCTTGTAGAGCTTTGCCAGGAACCTTGCAAGAGTGTTAGCTTGCAACATTATAACTTGCATTAGTCTAGCTTGCATTGGTAATAGCTTGCCTTGGTTGGTGTATGGATCAAAATGTTCCTCCTTCTTCTCCGTAGATGTTCTCGTCGTCCCCTTCGTAGCCTTCGGTACTAGCGTCTATAAACGAATACGAGGATACAATCACCACACAAAACTTACATGCTAGACTAAACACACCAAAGATTCACACAAGCCTATGCTAGCATCACATCTTAGTAGCATGGTGATCTACTTGGTTTTATTTTAAAGGAAAAATAATTTCCTCTCATTATAATTATTTATTAGTATAACTCCTTAATGCCTTGGAGGAAATAGTTTCCTCTCATTACAATATTAATTAATGTTTCTATTTATTTATTTGGAGAACTAATCTCCTCTCATTAAATATTGTTAAGATTTAATTTCCTCAAATACTAAGGTATGAGCACATGTTGACTAAGGTCAACACTTCACACTTATTATTTGAGAAACATGATTTAAATGAGGGAATACACCTCATGCAATTTAATACCAACATAGTAATGATTTAATATCATCAAATAATTTCATATGAGAGTTAATAGACCATGGTCTCTACCTCATGTAGAATTACTTGAGACAAAGGTTTAAATGAGAGGGATACCTCTCATATGATTTAATAATTAGTTGGAACAATTTAAATGCTACTATGGCAATCCTTTAATATTCTTAGGTGAGCAAATATGAGACCAAGCAACAAGGGTCATCACATTACTTCATACAACTTGAGAAGATGATTTAAATGAGGTGCTACACCTCATAGATTTAAATTCTTAAATTGGGAAATAATTTAAATGGGCTAGAAATGGCCACATAGCCACTATTGGGATCTAGTCCATGATCATGCAAACAACTATGCTATATTATTGCATAATCAATTAGAGGACATCATTTGTGATTTATTAGAGTTGGAACTAACTTAAAATCATTTATAGATTATTTTTAATAATTATTTGAAGTTAGAAAAGGCCCTGCCTTGTTATTTTTGTCATTTAAATTCTAATACGAATTTGGATATGAGGCCTGTGCCATTATTTAGATAATTTCATGGGCTTTCTAAATATATAAAATTGGTTAAATTTGGTGCAGTAGATTTCGAGCTATTCAAATTTGAAGTGGGCAGCAGTATTTGAATTTGAACTAATTGGATTAATTATGTTTGAATTTTTGGGCCTGGCGGGAAATGTAAATGGGCCCAAACGATTTAAACAGCACAACGCGGCCCAGCAAGCCACGGGTGCGGGTGGGCTGCGCTGACAGGGTGGGGGCCACCTGTCGGCGCCTCTTTAAACGCCGAAGCGGTATTTTCTATCTCGACCGTAGGATTAGAACGAGGATCAACGGCAGGTGAGCGTCGTCGTCACCGACGGGATTCCGACGAGGTCACGGCGGCGGTAGGGGGTCGGAGAGCTTACCAGGCCGTTGCAGGTCTCCGGCAAGGTGCGCGGAGAAGGCTGTCGTCGACGAGGAGGCCTGCGGCGCGGTTGTGGAGCTCGGGGAGGCGTCAATCGAGGCAGAGCTTCTGCGGGCTCCGGCGGACTCGAGCTCGCAATTCGAGCAGCTCCGGCGAGCTGCGGTGAAATTGACGGTGTAGGAATGCTTAGTGAGGAGAGGGGAGCGAGATGGTGTGAAGATAGCGTCCCGGAGTGGTCTCTATTTATAGTGTCGAGGTGAGCCGAGGGGTGCTGCAAGGGCGCGGCCATGGCGCGGCTCCCGTGGTGCTCCAAAGGGCAAGGCGAGGACGGGTACGTGTAGGCGTCGTCCCGGAGATGCTCAACGACTAGCTAGGGCGAGAGGGGGCGATAGGATTGCTCGATTTCTTGCGGGGAGCATCTCGGTACCCGCGGTACTTCGGCGAGGAGGACGACGGTGACGAGGCTCGGGCGGTGCTTGAGCGTGTCTAGCGCGTAGGGTGAGTGGAGTGGCTAGTCGACGCGGCCGTAGGGATGCAGGGCGAGGACGAGCACGCTCGAGTGCACGGCGTCTCGGCGCACGCCGGAGCGCGCTCACCGCGTGCCTGGGCGTGTACCGGCGGGGTTTTGGCATGGCTGTTCCGATCAAGTCCGTGCACGATCGATCGAGTGAGCGGTACCTTTGGTGTCCTTATGCATTGCAGATGCTCCAGGACAAGGGCACGGGTTAAAATGCTGGCTGGTGTTGGAGATGCCAAAGTGGCCGGCATGGTGGAGTTGTGCATAGTTTAGGGTTTTTCCTTGGCTTTAATCGACCATGCAAGTACTGGGCTAGAGGCAGGGGGTGTAGAACTAGCTAATGATCACCATTGCAAAGTGGTTTAGGCTCAGAATCTGCTGGACAATAGCATGTAACACTAATTCGAATTTATGCCCGCCAAGTGTTCGACATAATGGCCGCATGAAGAAAGTTTCAAAATTTGAAATTCTTTTTGGTGAATCTTCATGATATAATTAATGTGAAGTTTTGGTGGTGGTGGCACTCAATTTGGAAAAGAATTGCAAAGTCTCAAATTTGAGATGATCTTCTTTTTATTCTCAGATCCCATCTTGGCCATTTAATTCTGGTCAACCTAGTCAACTCTGGTCATGGTGGTCAACATGAAAAGTACTCACCATAACATGGTCTTGGATGACATGGCTTTGGTTGACAAAGTTTAGTTTAAGTTTTAAGAAATACAGGGGTGCAAAGTGGTGAAGAAAATATTTTTCACCCAAATGACCATTATCACATGTATGAAGAAATCTTGATTTTCTTTGCTTTGATTCTTGATCCAATGATGCAATTGTGTTAGTTTATCATATTGAAGTATTTTAGAAGCAAGGAAACAAGTAATTATGGCCTTGGTGAAGGTTTTGCATTTTTACATAAAGTGTATGTAAGTGAGGAATGGGTTTTTCCCATTTTCCTTACTTATCCTCAATTTAGGGTTTTGTGATCTTGATTAGGGTTCCCATAGTAATGGTTACTCATACTAATACTCATCATGGCAATTGCACAAAAGAAATATTACTTATATGCAAGAAACTATATGTGGCACTATATGCATATGTTGTATTTGAGTTTTAAATTTGACTTGGCTTGACCCAAGTGGTGTGGTTGAGTGTTGAAATGGTATATAGGAGTGATCCCACCATTCATAACAAATATTAGGGTCAAGGTTCCCAAATTCATAAATTTGCATTTTTACTCTCATATGCCTCTATGGCATTTTTAGTTTCTTTTTAATTTCTTTGGTTTTACTTTGGATTTGGTTTGATAGATGCTAGGTAGAGTGTATGAAGGTTTTCCAAACTTCTAAACAAGGTAGGAGGGTCTAGGGTTAAGATTTATAAAAATAGCCATAGGCACATATGCCTTTTTCTTATTTAATTTAATTCCTTTTTATTTTGTTTATAATGGATGGTGAGAAGAGGGGTGAGGTTTAGGGTTTAATGGAGTATCTCAATGGTTCACCACTATTTAGAAAGGTAAGAAGGGTATTAGTTAATATTTGCATACTAGGGCTATATGCCCACATATGCCTTTTTATTTTAGTTCCTTCTTATTTGATACTATTTAGTTTTGAGAAGATTAGGGTTTAGGGTTTTGGAATTAGTTTCAATGCAATAAATAAACAATCATGGCAATATCACAACATATAAGCATGCTCACTATGTACCAAACTTAATTTAAGAAAAGTTTTTGTTGGTTCCAAAATTTGGAAAATATGGAAATTCATTTTCTTTGTTTTGTACTTTTTGGGATGTTACAAACCCTTCCCCCTTAAACAAATCTCGTCCCGAGATTTTAAGAAAAGTTAGGTTCCTAAGAGAGATTGAGCAGGTGGATTAACAGGAAGACATACTTGGCATGGTCTGTGGTGCTTCCTGAGCTTCAGTGGCAGTCAAGCGGTAGTAACGACCGTTGCGGTTGTTTGGGTAGTTTGGGGAAAACTTCCTTCCAGTTGTGGCACAGCGCTGCTGCTGGGCAGTTGCAGCGGTATTGAGGGCAGTCCTAGCAAGCTTCTTGGGGCATTCATTGGAGTAATGACCCACAATTCCACATTCATAGCAGGTCACAGTTGACTTGTCCTTTTGGGTAATGGGTACAGCATTGCTTCCAGTCCTTGGGGCATTGTTGGCGGCTTTTATCGGGCACTTCCTAGAGTAATGACCAGTAGCACCACATTCATAGCAAGTCACAGTGGACTTGCCTCTGGGGGCATGGTTGGGTATTGGGATGAACTGCTCCAGTGATGCTATTCTGACGCGGAGGCGAGCAATGAGGTAGTCCTTCTTGGCGTGTTGATGACGAAGTGCCTTGCGCTCCATTGCAAGGATGTTGATGGTGTCGATCATCTTGGCGTGCTCAATGTGCATCTGGTTGGCTTGGGCACGGGGGTTGTTGCGGGTAGGAGGGGCCATCCGAATAATAAGGTGGATCATAAGATAAGCGGGGAATTTCTATGGTTTGTTTGAGATAAACTTGAAAAGTTTCAAAACTTGAGTAGTGTTGAGGGGGTACAACCAACAACACTTTTTCATTCATACCAAACATCAAATATTACAAAGCTAACACACCGTTGGTTTTAAGAACCATTCACCGCTCTACGATACAAGGGGATCCCGATACATACCCACACCTACACATGTGAACTAGTGCAACTACTCATCCTCATCATCCACATCGATCGGGATGATTCCATCCTCTCCGGCCTCCGGAAACTCATAGTCCTCCTCTTCGAATTCATCCTCCTCGAAGTCCTCATCATCACTCGGGAAGGCTTCTCCTCCCCGAATGTCTTCACCGTCTTCATCCATCCCATTCAGCTGATCTTCTTGAGCCTTGACGGTGGCCTCCAAGGATACTATCCGGGCGCGAAGGTGGTCGATGGTAACGGCATTCTTGGCACGCTGCGGACGGAGTGACTTGCGGTCCTTGGCGAGCAGCTTGATAGCATCGGCATGATGAGCCAATGCCATGTGGGTCCGGTTGGCGTAGGCACGCGAGTTGTCCAGCTCCTTCGGGTGTGGAACGAGCATGAAGTCCAGGTGATCCACATGGTGCCTCAGCTCGGGGTGGAGCGGCAGGTCCATGGGTTCTCCATCGGAGTCACGCCTTGCGAGATGCGCAAAGCGCTCTCCCTGGATGGCGGCCTCATTCTGCCCGCATAGACGGGCAAGTGCTTCCTGAAGAGCACGTGTCAGTCCGTCCAGCCAGTTGCCTTCCCTGAAAGAGAAGAGGATCCTCTCGAAGTAGGAGGCTCCATCTTGCCTCTCGGATCAGCGGTGATCACCCACCGAAGCTCCCCACCGTGCTGGTCGTTGACCTCAACTCCGTGGAACTCGGGGTGGGGGCGTCCAAGAAAGTTCGACGGGGCATCAAGGTCCCTCTCGAAGCTCAAGTCTCCGCCATTCCCAAGCTGGTAAAACTTGACGTTGGTTGGCTCCATCCGAAAGGGAGTTAGATGAGTAAGTTTAGAGAGTGAACAAGTGTGTCAAAATTTTATGTAGGTTTATAAAGAAGAGCATGACTTCTTATTTTTAACAAGATCTCAAAGATACGAAAGTGACTAAGTTTTTCCAAATATATTCACTTCATTTGTTTTTGAACTTAGGTTTTTCAGAACGTCCATTCTAACTAGGGTCTCCTAAGGTCAAACAATGGCTCGATACCAACTTGTCAACACCCGGATTTTTAAGTCCGGATGCCTATTATGCCATACATCGCAATCCCGGGAATATTGTTGTTGCGAGACATAATAGTTGAATATCATAGAGTCATCATTTATTACAACACATAATCGTCTTACAAAGGTAGATCACATGATCCAATATTACAATAGTAGTTGATCTATTGATCAACGAACATCACAAATAGCGGAAGCGAAGTAGTAGTGGCTATCTAATCCACAGGCCAACGCTTGACGTCAGGAGCGGTCCTAGTTGTCGTAGACGTCCTGCTGTCCATGTTCCTTGTACTCGTTGTTCTCCTTCAAAGTCTGGCCATTTGAATAGCCGGGGACAAAGCCATGAGTACTTTAAAGTACTCGCAAACTAATACTAGTGTAAGAACTATCAATTCTAGTAAGGGGATACTAAGCTCTAGGTTTATTTGCATAAAGCCAAGTTTATTTCATAAACATTTAGTAAAGATGCTTGAATCACTAGACTAACTCAAGTGGGAACATTAGTGTCATTCCCACAACTCGGTTGTGATTTTAATTCAAATTCACCATTCACCTTTCAAAATTTAAAACACAAGTCATATGTCACCTTTTTGAAAATGGTCCGATGACGGAACAGTATGGCCTTTCCAACCGTCCTTAACCGTGGACGCGGCTATTCGAATAGGTTTACACTCTGCAGAGGTTGTACACTTGTGCCACAACTTTTGATTACATCCGTCAGGGGTAACCCTGAATAATCGTAACTCAGTACGCGGATCATCAACCATAACCTTTCACTTACATATCCTAGTATAGGCACCTCTCCCCATGAGCTTGGCCTCCCGGTGAAAACCGCAGTCAACCCGGGAACTGCACAGGGCTTGGGCCGGACATTCACCTCTTCTTTAACGTCGTTTCTTTTGTGTTGTGGAGGCAGCTTTGGGCATAACCCCGATGACGTTTGTTTAGAGGGAACCCATACTAAGACACATAAACTTCCGGTTAAGCCCTACCCATAATCGGGTATTGTGGGGGTACTTGTAAATTGGAATGGTATCGCATCCGAACCCAACCATCGGTTTTCGTAAAATTCACCAAGTCATTTTACCAGTCATATTCACCTTCAAAATCTTTCAATAGAATGACTCATCATTCCAAGGTTTTCAAAGTCATTGGTTTTCACAAGTTCCCATCTCTAATAGTCAATTTTAATCTTTAGCACTAGCAACTAGTCATGAGGGGTGCTAACTAGCTTGTCTTGCTCTAGGCTAACTTTGATGCTCTTGTTTTACTCTATATCTAAACCCAGTGAAATCATGAATCAAAGGTAAACTTTGATAAACAAAATTTAGTAAAGCTTGTAAAGTAAAATCTTGGGATAGGAGCATTAAGCATAAAATAAAAATAATGGTGCCTTGCTCTTGTAGAGCTTTGCACAAGGGAACCTTGCAAGAGTGTTAGCTTGCAACATTATAACTTGCATTAGTCTAGCTTGCATTGGTAATAGCTTGCCTTGGTTGGTGTATGGATCAAAATGTTCCTCCTTCTTCTCCGTAGATGTTCTCGTCGTCCCCTTCGTAGCCTTCGGTACTAGCGTCTATAAACGAATACGAGGATACAATCACCACACAAAACTTACATGCTAGACTAAACACACCAAAGATTCACACAAGCCTATGCTAGCATCACATCTTAGTAGCATGGTGATCTACTTGGTTTTATTTTAAAGGAAAAATAATTTCCTCTCATTATAATTATTTATTAGTATAACTCCTTAATGCCTTGGAGGAAATAGTTTCCTCTCATTACAATATTAATTAATGTTTCTATTTATTTATTTGGAGAACTAATCTCCTCTCATTAAATATTGTTAAGATTTAATTTCCTCAAATACTAAGGTATGAGCACATGTTGACTAAGGTCAACACTTTACACTTATTATTTGAGAAACATGATTTAAATAAGGGAATACACCTCATGCAATTTAATACCAACATGGTAATGATTTAATATCATCAAATAATTTCATATGAGAGTTAATAGACCATGGTCTCTACCTCATGTAGAATTACTTGAGACAAAGGTTTAAATGAGAGGGATACCTCTCATATGATTTAATAATTAGTTGGAACAATTTAAATGCTACTATGGCAATCCTTTAATATTCTTAGGTGAGCAAATATGAGACCAAGCAACAAGGGTCATCACATTACTTCATACAACTTGAGAATATGATTTAAATGAGGTGCTACACCTCATAGATTTAAAATCTTAAATTGGGAAATAATTTAAATGGGCTAGAAATGGCCACATAGCCACTATTGGGATCTAGTCCATGATCATGCAAACAACTATGCTATATTATTGCATAATCAATTAGAGGACATCATTTGTGATTTATTAGAGTTGGAACTAACTTAAAATCATTTATAGATAATTTTTAATATTTATTTGAAGTTAGAAAAGGCCCTGCCTTGTTATTTTTGTCATTTAAATTCTAATACGAATTTGGATATGAGGCCTGTGCCATTATTTAGATAATTTCATGGGCTTTCTAAATATATAAAATTGGTTAAGTTTGGTGTAGTAGATCTCCAGATATTTAAATTTGAAGTTAGCATCAGTATTCAAATTTGAACTAAATGGATTATTTATGTTTGAAATTTTGGGCCTGGCGGGAAATGTAAATGGGCCCAAACGATTTAAACAGCACAACGCGGCCCAGCAAGCCACGGGTGCGGGTGGGCTGCGCTGACGAGGTGGGGGCCACCCGTCGGCGCCTCTTTAACACGCCGAAGCGGTATTTTCGAGTCTCGGCCGTAGGATTAGAACGAGGATCAACGGCGGGTGAGCGTCGTCGTCACCGGCGGGATTCCGGCGAGGCCACGGCGGCGGTAGGGGGTCGGAGAGCTTACCAGGCCGTTGCGGGTCTCCGGCAAGGTGCGCGGAGAAGCTGTCGTCGACGAGGAGGCTACCGGCGCAGCTTGTGGAGCTCGGGGAGGCGTCAATCGAGGCAGAGCTTCTGCGGGCTCCGGCGGACTCGAGCTCGCAATTCGAGCAGCTCCGGCGAGCTCGGGTGAAATTGACGGTGTAGGAATGCTTAGTGAGGAGAGGGGAGCAGATGGTGTGAAGATAGCGTCCCGGAGTGGTCTCTATTTATAGTGTCGAGGTGAGCCGAGGGGTGCTGCAAGGGCGCGGCCATGGCGCGGCTCCCGTGGTGCTCCAAAGGGCAAGGCGAGGACGGGTACGTGTAGGCGTCGTCCTGGAGATGCTCAACGACTAGCTAGGGCGAGAGAGGGGCGATAGGATTGCTCGATTTCTTGCGGGGAGCATCTCGGTACCCGCGGTACTTCGGCGAGGAGGACGACGGTGACGAGGCTCGGGCGGTGCTTGAGCGTGTCTAGCGCGTAGGGTGAGTGGAGTGGCTAGTCGACGCGGCCGTAGGGATGCAGGGCGAGGACGAGCACGCTCGAGTGCACGGCGTCCCGGCGCACGCCAGAGCGCGCTCACCGCGTGCCTGGGCGTGTACTGGCAGGGTTTTGGCATGGCTGTTCTGATCAAGTCCGTGCACGATCGATCGAGTGAGCGGTACCTTTGGTGTCCTTATGCATTGCAGATGCTCCAGGACAAGGGCACGGGTTAAAATGCTGGCTGGTGTTGGAGATGCCAAAGTGGCCGGCATGGTGGAGTTGTGCATAGTTTAGGGTTTTTCCTTGGCTTTAATCGACCATGCAAGTACTGGGCTAGAGGCAGGGGGTGTAGAACTAGCTAATGATCACCATTGCAAAGTGGTTTAGGCTCAAATCTGCTGGACAATAGCATGTAACACATTTCTGAATTTATGCCTGCCAAGTGTTCGACATAATGGCCGCATGAAGAAAGTTTCAAAATTTGAAATTCTTTTTGGTGAATCTTCATGATATAATTAATGTGAAGTTTTGGTGGTGGTGGCACTCAATTTGGAAAAGAATTGCAAAGTCTCAAATTTGAGATGATCTTCTTTTTATTCTCAGATCCCATCTTGGCCATTTAATTCTGGTCAACCTAGTCAACTCTGGTCATGGTGGTCAACATGAAAAGTACTCACCATAACATGGTCTTGGATGACATGGCTTTGGTTGACAAAGTTTAGTTTAAGTTTTAAGAAATACAGGGGTGCAAAGTGGTGAAGAAAATATTTTTCACCCAAATGACCATTATCACATGTATGAAGAAATCTTGATTTTCTTTGCTTTGATTCTTGATCCAATGATGCAATTGTGTTAGTTTATCATATTGAAGTATTTTAGAAGCAAGGAAACAAGTAATTATGGCCTTGGTGAAGGTTTTGCATTTTTACATAAAGTGTATGTAAGTGAGGAATGGGTTTTTCCCATTTTCCTTACTTATCCTCAATTTAGGGTTTTGTGATCTTGATTAGGGTTCCCATAGTAATGGTTACTCATACTAATACTCATCATGGCAATTGCACAAAAGAAATATTACTTATATGCAAGAAACTATATGTGGCACTATATGCATATGTTGTATTTGAGTTTTAAATTTGACTTGGCTTGACCCAAGTGGTGTGGTTGAGTGTTGAAATGGTATATAGGAGTGATCCCACCATTCATAACAAATATTAGGGTCAAGGTTCCCAAATTCATAAATTTGCATTTTTACTCTCATATGCCTCTATGGCATTTTTAGTTTCTTTTTAATTTCTTTGGTTTTACTTTGGATTTGGTTTGATAGATGCTAGGTAGAGTGTATGAAGGTTTTCCAAACTTCTAAACAAGGTAGGAGGGTCTAGGGTTAAGATTTATAAAAATAGCCATAGGCACATATGCCTTTTTCTTATTTAATTTAATTCCTTTTTATTTTGTTTATAATGGATGGTGAGAAGAGGGGTGAGGTTTAGGGTTTAATGGAGTATCTCAATGGTTCACCACTATTTAGAAAGGTAAGAAGGGTATTAGTTAATATTTGCATACTAGGGCTATATGCCCACATATGCCTTTTTATTTTAGTTCCTTCTTATTTGATACTATTTAGTTTTGAGAAGATTAGGGTTTAGGGTTTTGGAATTAGTTTCAATGCAATAAATAAACAATCATGGCAATATCACAACATATAAGCATGCTCACTATGTACCAAACTTAATTTAAGAAAAGTTTTTGTTGGTTCCAAAATTTGGAAAATATGGAAATTCATTTTCTTTGTTTTGTACTTTTTGGGATGTTACATCTCAACACATCAGGTAAACTCCTGAAGAAGATGGGTATAGAAGAGTATGCAAAAACAAGCTTTGGTTTAGTAAACCAGTAAATCAAGAAAATCATCACAGAGAGCAAATACCTTTTTTTCCTGTTTTGCTTGGACGTTCCCCTAAAAACTGAAAATATTTTATTAATCTTGTATGAAACATAAGCACATGAATTCTTACACAAAAAATATATAAATCATCGTTTGAATGTAGCAAGTTGAGTATATGCTCAAGTTAAGTAGATACAACCATCATTCACCTAGTATACCTTTGTTTTAAGTCTAGGAATAAGAGCTCATCCTAGTTTTCTCCAGATGTTTCTCCAAGCATTCGCCTGCAAGTTTAAGCGTAAACCCCACATCTTAAGTATTTCAAACCTTATCCATGGTACCTGCCGATAAAAGTAAGACATATGTCTGCCGGCAAGAAACCAGCCTCTTGCAAGAGCTTTCTTGTATTCATCTGATCACCTACATAATTAATCAAAAAAATCATATCAATTAGCATAAGACAACAATAGTTTCACATCCACGGTTCCTGCAAATACAATACATCAGCCTGCAATACTTGTGCATGTTTATGAATCATTCAATAAGTAAGACAACGTGATTAAGCATAGCAGTTTCATCAATCTGATTTTACCATGGAAAAAGGGCAGCCCTTAATTGGGTCATTGTACGCAGGAAATATTTTTCATTGATTTTACAATGAAAATGGCAAGGAAATATTTTTTCAGAGGAGGATGTACCAGTTCATTCACTTAACTACATCAGCCTGGCCTGCAGTACCAAACATTTCCTATGGAACTTGTCCTAGTTCGTTCACCTAACATTTGTTTTTTTAGTTGCAGGAGCTTGTTCATTGTTACTTAGAGAACACACACCCTATTATAGTCTCTCTAATGCGCAACTATGGTTGGTTTTTAGAAGAAACCGCTTGAACATCTTTCTGGTCCTAAATTGATAATACTTCAAGCTATATCGGTGACAAAGCAACAGAGCAATCTTAAGGTCCAAAAACAACAGAGAAACCTTCAAGCAGAAAAAGGCATGAATTACAGTTTAAGGTTGACATATATCCGCATATAAGCATATAGAGAAGAAAATTACAACAATCGAATATTAGAATTACCAATACTAAACCATAGCATTATAAAGAATAGAAGTATCCTAGTATCCTAATAATAGCAGCAGTAGCCATGGTGAACAAATGGATTTAGCACAAACCAGGCTGCTCCCTCGATCCTTCCCTTCTGAATTATAAGATGATTTTGATATTTCAATGTGAAATATTCAAGTGTATAAGTGGATTTTTTTTAAATGAGTGTATAAGTAGATTGATTAGCACTTATATCAGTTATGTAATGTGACTATATTATTGATTTTACCACAAACATGACAAAAATTAGCAAGAGAGGTAAATAGCAACATAGTGTCATTGATCAGCTTACCCCTGGCACGAAGAGGTTACCATGTTGGTCAGCGCGCAACTTCGCCTTGCTGCTTCGCGAATAGTTGTTTTCATGTACTGCAATCTGAAATATACATAGTTACGTATGTTCGGACCCAAAATATAGGTGGAAAAATATATGTACAAACTGTGAATAAGAAGCTGGGCAGTAAAAGTAGTATCAACCAGACAGACCAGGTGACCAGCAAGCAAAATCATGAAGCGACCTTGGACTGAAAAGAATCATCTCCTGCGATGAAACATGGTCAAAACTGCAGCCAGAATATGATTTATAAGTTGCTTTCAGAAACGATATCATAGAACAGGTCTAAAATTTTACAAAACTGGCACCAACATGTGAATTAAATTTAAAAGTGGAAGTCATATAACCAATAGTGACCTTATTTACAGCAAGCATTGGTATAAAAATATCTTACAGAGAGCAAATATGTTCTTGTACTAATATCGTTACAGAACATGAGATGTTTTGCACCTCATTCAGAATGGCAAAAACAAAAATAGGTTCACGGCAGGGCGTATTTATACCTATATAGAGGTTGTATAATGTATAGGCAAGCTATCTTTGGATGCAAGCTATTGAGTACATTGAACAATACATAGATTGATCTTCTCTCCTGCAGCTAGCTTGGCACTTCATGGAACGCCGTTATGTAGAAGTAAATGCACATGGGGCAAAATAATCCATGATCTAGAAGAAAAATAGTGAACACACACACATTGGAACGAACCAAACAAAGTACGATGCAAAGGATGTGAACAAACCTGTCGAGGAAACCACGAAGATAGCAGATCCCCTACCAGCCAATAACCAGACGCGAGAAAACCTGAGATAATTTGGCAAACCTGAGACTAAGCAAACCTAAGATGATTTATCATTCTTTAGCTTAAATGGATTTTCTTAAATCATGAACTTTGGAACAAACATAGTGGTAGTCAGATCTTCAGGACAATACATTTGAACACAACATAGAGCAAACAATGTACAGAGGAGAGTGTATTTTTTTGCTAGTCCAAGAATGTGCAGAGGAAAACATACTCGACTCGGGGCATCCCAATGAGCCGCATGAGCTCTCCCACCAGCCACCTCTGCTTGTCGTCCCTCAGCTCCAAATCCCTCACCTTCCATCGCATTGCCTTCTCCCGCTCATCCAGGACCCGGTCCGTCAGCTGCCTCGCGGAGTCCTGGCACCTTCTCTAGCTCCTCCGCTAGCGACGCCTCTTTCAAAAACATATTAAAACTCTAGGGATTAGCACCAACTCCGTTGTTCCACATTCATCTAATCTATGAAAAGAAAATTTTAAGCTTCAGTGAATATATACAAGATGCGTGTACTGCAACTTAGAGACGAAACAGCCACTGCAAAACACTCATAATATCATGATCGCAACTTTTATATTCACATTGAGCCTAAATTGAATGAACTACTTAATACTCCATACAGAAATTTTTATATGAAATCCTAAATGAACCATTTGTTTGACAAAGCAGACATGATATGAACGGAGATGCCCAGACAGTAATTTTTAGTAGAGATACTGGAACACACATGAAAAAAGAAATTCGGAGACATATATTGCAGCAACATAAAATTATTTGGAAGTAACATAGTTGTTTAAACATAATAAGACACTTGCACAAATAAGAAATGGGGGCCTATTATTCAAAGGAGAAGTAGTACATATTTAGTTTCTCATTCTATCTAGGAATCTAAATCTGCACTGACAGTTGAAAATAAACCAACAGGGATTAATCACCGGTGGCTGACAAAGACAATGATTATATAGACTTTCCAGTAAAACTAAGGTACCATCAACCCCTTATCTAAGGGCCTACATATCTTCCAAAAAATGTATTTTTGCATCTTGTATATGTAAGAACACTTAAGCAGAACCCTCCATTTAAGCTGGCATGCTCGTGCAACCTGAAGCTGTTTACACGACCAAACGGACGGATCAGTCTCCTTTAGGACAGATTTTGGATGCTTATTTTTAAGTAAGTATGAACAACTTAATAAGACAACATCTATAAGTAGATCAATTCAAGTGGTCAGTAAGTAACAGCAAGATATACCCCAATTTTCACATTAAACCAACAAATGTAATAATCTCCACAGCAGCTCAAACCTCATACATGAGCCAAAAAAATTATGCCTGGAGGTAGATATCTGGATGTGGCGAGACACCTTGCCACCATTGACCACTGCAATATCCTTGGTCGCAACGCTAGCGCTTATGCCACGACGCCCTCCTGTGCCTACTTCGGCAGCAAGTGCATGGTCAATCTGTAGTGCCGCCTCTCCTTGGCCCGGTGACCTCCTTCATCTCCTGGGTGAATCTGTACAATCTTCGAAATCATTTGAGAATGCTAGAGTCGGAAACTGAGTTATAATTTAATTTCATAAATGAAAACATAGAAAGGTAGAGTTTGTACAATTGCATCTTTGCGTGTGTCAAAAAAATTCAGAAATGACACCACACAAAGGATGAGCTATAACCCGATGTGTGTGTCTCAAACAATGTATCACAAATATCTTTTCCCATGAATCACTCAGCCATTTAGCAATAATAGCTTGCACAGGGAAGTCACATACATCAGCCAAACAGAGATTCTTGAAGCTAATATATCGTAGTATTGTATTGGAACACTAAGAAACAACTTCCAAACCGAAGATCAAGTAAAGCTAAACTATAAACCTTAAATATTCATGTTTCGACACAATACAGCTGCAAGACCTGCTGCTTTCACAATTAGTTGTCGCTGCTTTCTTGCCAAATCATCCCACAACAACAAAAAGCATCTACATATACCAATTTACTGCCCATAAACATTAAAAAAACGAGAGTAGAAGTGGTACCTCACACACTCGACCTGCTGGTCGATGAGAGCAGGAGTGATGCGTCCGGCTGCTGCAGCTGGAGGTTCGTGATGACGCAGATCTGGTCGATCCGGTCGCCGGCGTCCTGCTGCGGGTGAGGAATGGCGTGGAGGTGCAGGTTGCGTCCGGCTGCTGCAGCTGGAGGTTCGAGATGATGCAGATACGGTTGATCCGGTCACTGGCGTCCTGCTGCGGGTGAAGAAGGGCATGGAGGTGGAGGTTGGGTGCCCGCCTGCTGCTGCTAGGGTTAGGGTGGAAGCTCCCCTAGCTGGACACGGCCACCGCGTGGAGATGCAGGTCGGGGAGAGAGGGAGGTCGACGGCCATTGGAGGAAGAGGCCGGCGTGCGTGCGGACGGCCGGCGCCTGGGCGGGGTCGAGGGAGGGCCAGCTCAACCTGGACAGACGGATGGCGAGCTCGCGACCTCCATGTAAAACTCGCTCCTGCTGGCCCCAGGAGGAGATACAACGGCGCCATGGCGACGACGGGAGGCGGCGCCCGCGCCCTGCTCCCGGCCAGCCATGGCGACGACGGGAGGCGGCGCTCGCGCCCTGCTCCCAGCCAGCCATGGTGACGACGGAGATCGGCCAAAGGAGGGAGAAGCGGCGGCAGAGCGGGGCGACGGCAGCTCGCCGGTGAGGACGACGGCCGCGGCGGGGAGCGGCGGATGGGGAGGCGGCGGGGAGCAGCGGATGGGGAGGCGGCGGTGGAGAACGAAGAGATTGGGGGAGGAGCACGACTGGTTAGGTTTTGGACCACGGGCTGCAGTTTTGCCTGATCTGGTCGCGGTGCGAGGAAATACCCAATCTGCCCCTGCGGGTGGAGATCTTTTTCTCGACCCGAAGGCAAGTCTGACCGGCCGAAATCGACCCGAGTGACCGACGTGCGGGCCCGGACGGAAGTGGGACCCACGCGCAGTTGCTGGCGGGTAACACATCGCTGTTGCATGGGGTTAGCTAGTGGGAGGGCCAATCTGAACACTTGTTTTCTGCCTAGAATCAACGGACAAGATTGACTCGATGTGAAGATCCGACGACCAAGAATCGAGAATCGCTGTGAGAGCCCCATGGGGGTGCAACAATCATACCTTTAGATTTTCCTTCCATAGAGCCATACAGGCCGGTATTTTCTTTTTCTTGAGGAGGGATGGGCTTAACTGCAAGTGTCAGATGATCCAACGGCGCGCGTAATTCACAAGAAAAGATACTCCATGTGACCATGCCCAATGATGGCACACACAATATCGATCCTACACTTGTCCCAGTTTGTGACACTCCTCTCCTCGCCAATATTTTGCCTACTGGAATAAATTTTTTTTGCCAAAGCTAGGGCACCAGTATGGTCAGTTACATTACAGGAAAAAATAGTCCATGCACATCTTGAGATATCCAGGCGTTGCATTGTGCTACAAAAGGTGTATCATAAAAATGGATGACCTACTTTATGATTTCTTCCCTTGTTTGTAAATAATAAGTTAATAACCCTAATTGATCTGTTTCCAAAAATATATGGTATGTCATGGAATTTGTTATCTCTAGTTTGACTAACATAAGAAGAAATATGGCCGCATTCATAACACCGCTCTATAAGACCTTGAAACCCATTCATATAGATGTCAACACACGTGGTTCTACCAAATTGATGTTTTTTCACAATATATATCTTATAGATCAATAACCCTTTGTATATAATTATTCTTGTGATGTAAATATTTTTTAAAAAACTCCATCTAAGTTGCGATCAACCATAAAAAAAACATAGATGTCATTTTGCATATATAAGTTCCACCAATTAACCACACTAATCAACTAATGTAACTAACATTGATTTGCAATGCGTTTACTACACATAGCTAAACATTAGCAAACGTTTATTGTATCCCTCCATTCCAAAATATTTGGTTATGTTTGTTTCATTGGGACAAGCATTTTACTAACCATTACTATTTAGTGCGATATAAAATTGTTGTCATTTGATTTGTATTCAAAATTACTTACCTATTATGCTTATGATACATAATTGCTTTCTCTTTTGATGAAGCCTCGTCCTCACGAAACAAAACGCGCCACCTATTTTGAACGGAGTGAATGCCCTTGCAAGATCACCTTTTCTTACCCTTGCAAGAGGCGACATTCGCTTTGAATGCCGACCAGTTGGCAAAGAGAGGTCGACCAAATTGTGGTTTGTGCACACTATATATACAAGAGAGAATAGCCAAAATACCACTAGTGAAAACCGAACATGCCAAAATACCACTAGTGAAAACCAACTTGCCAAAATAACACTCCTCTGTTAGCTTTTCAGCCCAAAACAACACTCCCGTTAGATGTTAAAGAAACACCGTTAGTCAACCCGTTTGTTTCTTGTCATGTTTGTTCCTATTCCAAAACTACCCCTGTCTTATCCGTTTTCACCTCCCGCACAGGTTCATCCATCCATGGCAGCGCGAGCTCGGCCTCATCCGCGGTAGCCCGGCCATCCTCCGCTCGACGCCCTCTCTCCGTGTCCATCGAGCACCCTCCGCCCGTCGCCCGCTGTGCTGCGACCGGCGCCCTCTGCCCGTCGCCCGCCACGCTCCGCCCGCCTCGCTCCAACAGGCGCCCTCCGCCCATCGCCTGCCGTCGTCCGACCTTGGCCGCGGGGCTCCACGCCCTCCGCACATCGCCCTCCGCCCGTCGCCCGGCGTGCTCCGACCGGCGCCCTCTGCCCGTCGCCCGGCGCCCGCCACGCTCCGTCCGGCACCCTCCGCCCATCGCCTGCTGTCGTCCGACCGTGGCCGCGTGGCTCCACGCCCTCCGCCCGTCGTCCACCGCCCGCGACTGTGGCCCTGTGGCGAAGCTCCGGCACACCTCAACAGGAACCCTCCCCTGGTGAGCCGCCACTCTCTTGTTCCCCCTGTTTGCTCCCATTATCATTCCAACTACAACAAATTTAGAATTTGCTGTGTTTATGTGTTGCAGAGTTGATTTGATGGACGATTTCAAAGTAGAAATAGACGTTCAAACTTATTTGACAATTAAAGAGGGAAGAAAAGTGTACACAAGAGGAAAAACATGGGTTTTTATGGCAGGTCGAAACTTGTCGGTGGCGCAAATAAAGGCTGTCGTTGAGGAGAAGTTCAAGTGGTCTAATGATCAGAGAATGACCATTTGGTATGGATCTGCTGCAGATGAGACTGTCCAGCTAATTTCTGAATCAGAGATTATTGACACATGCTCTTCGGTTCATTTTCTCTAAACAAGCAAAGCTAGAGGAATATGTTGACGAGTACTTCTCGGTGGCAAGATTTCAAGCGGCATACAAGGGAGTTCTAGTGCCAAATAGGGGCAGGTCGCAATGGTCCAAGGTAAATCCTGGGTTTGATATGATTCCTCCCAAACTTACCAAGAGTGCTGGCCGTCCAAGAACAAGATGGATAAAAAATTACACTGAGGGTGGAACCGGTAGAAAACATAAATGCAAAAGGTGTGGAGCAATAGGCCATCTTCTGAAGACATGCACAGAGCGAGAGATTGAAAGTGATGCCGATCGAGATGCTACACCTTCTCCACGGTAATTATTTCACGTGTCCAAATTTCTTTCACTTGCCTTGCATATTTCCTTTCTAACAATGTGTATTGACTTGTAGGAAAAAATCAAAGGGTGAAGCAAGCATTGCAACAACTTCTTCTCCTAAGACACCAACTAAGCAAGGTACTCAAGTTGCTACTCCTACAACTCCAATGACAAGGCAGAGGTCAGCAGCTATTGCAATTGCTTCTTCACCTCCAAGTGCATCTACAAGGAGTAAAAGTTTCGGTCCTAGCCCTCTTCGACAAATTTAGTGTATTTGGCTATGAGAATCATTCTCTTATGGTTGTGATATCATTAGAACCATGCTCTTATGGCTGTGATAATCACGAGAACCATAATCTTTTGTGGGTAGTGGTCTAAACCATAACGTGTTGCTGCTAGCTTTTGTTGATGCTATCTTATTCCCAACCATGTGTATAGTTGAATTGTTGAAATGTTGTCAAAATGACTTAAAATGATGTCAAAATGTTGCTGCAATGCTGTCAAGTTATGATGAATGTTGTCAGGTTGTGTTGAAATGCTGTCAAAGTAAGCTGAGATAGTGGTGTATCAGATTGTCATTGTTTTGTGTTGATTTGTTGTTGAAACGTTCTCAGATTGTCATTGTTTTGTGTTGATTTGTTGTTGAAACGTTCTGAAGAGATAAGGGTATATGTGTCTTTCTTGGATGATGTTAGTCCCAGTTAGCCACTAGCGGTATTTTGGCTACAAAAAACTGAAGTGAGTGTTGTTTTGGCAAGTTGGTTTTCACTAGTGGTATTTTGGCATGTTCGGTTTTCACTAGTGGTATTTTGGCTATTCTCTCTATATACAAAAGAGTGTTAGAGTCAATTACTCACCTTCCATTTCCGTTACGTACACTACTCGCCTATGGGGCCTCATCAAAGATTGACTTGGACTCCATGCTCTTGATTTCCAACAATGACCGGAGCACTCTATGCGAGTTGGTGGTTCAAAATGTTGGATGGCTCCACTTCGAACTGCAAAGTCTTGCTGTCGATTACTTTGCTCACCTCTTGGAAGGCTTGGGACGAGGGGAATGTGAGTGTCTTCAAATACAAACATTAGCAAACGTTTATTGTATCCCTCCTTCCAAAATATCCCACACCAAGGAGATTTTTGTTTTGTTGGGACAAGCATTTTACTAACCATTACTATTTAGTGCGATATAAAATTGTTGTCATTTGATTTGTATTCAAAATTACTTACCTATTATGCTTATGATATATAATTGCTTTCCCTTTTGACAAAGCCTCGTCCTCACGAAACAAAACGCCCCACCTATTTTGAAAGGAGTGAGTATTTATGTTTATTTAACAAAATTAATATGGAATTGGTAGCATCAACTTCCTTTGTAAATGTACAAAGTCACAACAAAACATACTTACCACTCATGTAGCAGCAAGCGTATTTTGTGTGATGTATTATGAAATTTGCAATAGAGGCAAAGCATGGATAATACTCTTCGCCAATTATTTTGCAAGATAGGTGAAGCCCTATGAACACTCCCCAACAACTCATAGCTGGAGGAGGTTGCGAGCTAGCTCAGAACATGTACATATAGACCGGTGTTTTTAGTGCTCCTACACAATAGTTAGAGATAAAACTGAATCACGTGACACATTTGTAGATAGTCTTGTACCATCTCATATTGTTCTCTTAATTTAAGCATTTTAGCATAAATCACCTTTCCTTACCCTTGCAAGAGGGACATTCGCTTTGAATGCCGACCAGTTGGCAAAGAGAGGTAAACCAAATTGTGGTTTGTGCACACTATATATACAAAAGAGTGTCAGAGTCAATTACTCACCTTCCATTTCCGTTACCTACACTACTCGCCTATGGGGCCTCATCAAAGATTGACTTGGACTCCATGCTCTTGATTTCCAACAATGACCGGAGCACTCTAAGTCTTGCCGTCGATTACTTTGCTCACCTCTTCGGAGCCGAGGGGAATGTGAGTGTCTTCAAATACTAGAACTAAGAGTGAAACCCGTTTAAGGGCCATAGCGGGTGCGCAAAAGTTGAGCGAAATAATGCTGGGAAAGTAGAGCATTTTCTATCCCTGTTTTTTTTTCCTTGTCAAACTCCTCCATAATCAATAGACAAGTTGGGTCAGTAGTTTTGCCCTGCTAGAAGAACAAATTTTTGTTTATTCTTGTTATCTTATTGATAGTATTACAATTTTCACGGAGCACTCCAAACGCGAGGCGTATTGATGCTACTTGCTTCTTGATTAGCTCATCGGCTTTGACCTTTTGTGGGATTGTGATGGGTGTCTCACTGCCGCTATATATGGAACGTTTCCACGCCTAGTTTGTGTGACGGCTTGGGCATGCATTGCAACTGAACCGTTGCTTCTGCCGCTACGATGGCGATAGAAAGTGCTTTGTTCTGTCTTCCCACGCGCGTGTCTACTCTTCTTTTCCTAGAACGAATACGACGGCGACCCACACTGAGAAGAGGACAGGTCCTGTGCTAGCTGTTCGCATGCTTGGACACAACTTTTGCATTCTTTTTGAGGGGCACATGTAACATGTTCTAAGGGCATCTCCAGCGGCGCGACTCAAACGGACGCTCAGCGACCGTTTTCGTCCGCCGTGATCGGAAATGCGTCTGGGGCCTGCTCCAGCGGGGCGACGTAAAGTGACCGCGTCCGCGGAGACGCAAACCTGACCCAAATATGCGTCGGGTTTGCGTCTCCGCGGACGCTCGGCGGTCGCGCGGAGCGTCATCCATTTCTTACCCGGTCCCGCATGTCAGGGACAGCGAAATCGACCGCTTCGATTTGCTTCTTTTTCCCTGTCTTTGCTGCCCTAGTGCGACGCCACCACCCCAACCCCACCCGCCGCAGCACCGCAGAAGTCGCCGTTGGCTCCGTTCTCGCCGCGCGGGAGAGCAGGATCGTACTCGGGCTTGGCTCCGCCGCGTACCTGCCGACTGTTTTCGGTCGAAACGCTCCCGGTTGCGCCGCCCTTCCGCGCCGCCCACGACCTGTTCGGTCAATTGCGTCGGTAGGTTTCTTACTCGTGTTTTCGGCGCTATTGTGCGCGGCCATTGATCCGCAGTTTGTACCCACGCAGATGGACATGTGGCAGATGTTGGACAAGTACCGCGCGGAGGTCGTCGACTCCTCTTCCGATGAGGAGTCCGATGAGTCGACGCAGACATTGGCAACTACTGCGGCCTCCATGATCCACGAGTTCACCTCTAACCCGGGGCCGCATCAACGGGGCTCTGTGAAGGGGCGCTCCAAAAACCTGCCGCGCAACAGAGTGGAAGGGCAGGCCCGCCTCCACAAGGACTACTTCCACCTCACCAATCCGATCTTCCCGGAAAAACTGTTCGGGCGCTGACAAGGGATTAACTTGTCAATGCCTATGGATTGTAGGCTAGGGTTTAGTTAGAAGTAGAGGGCAAGTAGATCTCGAAGGTTTCAGCCGAAAAGTACTCGACGATTATGAAAACTAGGGTTTGCGGACAATGATTCGATGATCTCCTCGTCCCTCGACTCCCCCTTTATATAAGAGGTGGAGCCGAGGGTTTCGTTTTGTACAAGTTACGCAGTCCGGGACGGTTTCTAACTCATCCCGCCGGATTACAAACAACACTTCCTATTACAATTCTACTTTCCTTAATATGTCTTGGGCTCTCGAACCTTCTTATTCTTCGGGTAGTGGGCCTTCATTAAACCCCAGGTACTATCTTTGGCAGGCCCATTTGGGATGCCTATGTCAGTAGCCCCCGAGATTTTGCTTGAATCGTAGAATCAGGGAAAATCTCGACTGCTTATTCTTATTCGACAAATTAAACTTTTCTATATTTCTTTATATAAATTTCTATATTGTACAGGGATATTGGTAGTTGGGGCTAGTTCATCTGACGGATCAGGTACTAGTTAACTGCTCTAGTGGCAATCCGCAAAAACCTACTTCAAGATCACGTCCCTGGACGTGATCTCGGGATACTCGGTGCAAACTTCGACAGGTGCCGCTTAAGGTCTTACCATTCTGTCGAGTCCCAGTCAAATTTATCGAGTACCTAACGCGTCCGTTAGGATTTTTCTTCGTATCTGTTGATACGGATAAAAGTAGCAGAGCGCAGTCTTTGGCGATGCCACGCCCAGCAGAATGGATCCGGGTCTTACCTTCGCAAATTTGCGGCATTCAGAAATTGATCGCAACTTTGGCGTTCTGAGAATATATTGTCGAGTGCTTTTCCGGCTGTTGGAATGGCACATTTTATCGAGTCAAATATGACTTATATTAATCTCCCGATGGGAGTATATGTAGAGTTAATTATAACTCGAAATATACTCTCTTGCTTTTCTATCTTTCTTTCTTTTTCTTTTTATATTTCATCGGGCACGCGAACAGCGTTCCCGATGGGAGTAGCCCCCGAGGCTACAGCCAAGAACTTGTGCTTGGTTGTAGGCTCAACATTTTAGTCCATCTTATCTCTATATTGCCATTATCTCCCGATATTCTTTTTCTTCTTTTTTTTTTTATCTATCGGGTGCGCGAACAGCGCTCCCGATGGGAGTAGCCCCCGAGGCTACAACCAAGAACTTGTGTTTGGTTGTAGGCTCCCACAATTTCTATATCTGCCATAGTCGAAACTTTACTTTTATCGAAGTAGCCCCCGAGCATTTGGGCAAAAACTTGTTTCTGACCAAAGGCTCCCGAAGTATTCAAATAACTTATCCTGTCGCCATTCTCCTTTTATTTTTCTTGTCGACATATTTTCCTTTGTCAAATTCTCTCTAGCTCTATTAATGGTCGAGATTTTTCTGCTTTGTGGGTCCATTGTTCCCACCACGTTGACACGTCGTGCAAGTGGGGAACACACGTCCTCCGCTTTTCCTGGCGCACGCTCAGTAACGCTTGTTCCATTCCATCTTCATAAAAATACCTTTTTACCCTCTTATCTACTGGATCTCTTTTCACCACACGATTTCTTCATCCGACGGTTCATTACTTCTCCCGAAGCCTATATAAACCTTTCTTCAACCTCCGTCCAGTCCTTCGCTTGCGCCGCACATCTGCTCCCCTCTGCGAAAACTCCCCTGCGCCCATCTCTTTCTGATCTTCTGCGCACACGAACATTGCTTCTTCAGTGCCGTTGATGCCACCACGCACGCGCCTCACTCGCCATAGCACTCCAGAATCCACGATGGCTTCTGAAGATCTTGAGTGGGAGAGATCTAAAATCTCCAACCAGGATGTCAACCTGATGAAGAGGCTTGGCCTCATGAAGAAGGAAGACGCCATCCGCTTTCCCAGCGAAGAAAGCTACCCCAACCCTCTAATGGAGTACCGGGTTAGTTTCGTTGATCATCTCATCCGTGGCCTTTCTACCCCAATCCACGATTTCCTCCGCGGTCTTCTCTTTGTCTATGGGATTCAGCTGCACCAGCCGACCCCCAATTCCATCCTTCATATTTCTATTTTTATCACGCTTTGCGAATGCTTCCTTGGAGTCGCTCCTAATTGGGCTCTTTGGAAGCGCATTTTCTGCCTTCGCCGCAATGGCGCTCACAACGCCACCTACAACATAGGTGGTGTAGTTATCCGTGATCCGAACCGACGTCGATTATTTCGACGTCAAATTTCCCGACTCTGTCCAAGGATGGCGCAAAAGGTGGCTCTATATACACGAAGAAAGTGCCAATTCCGTGGAACACAACATAGTTCCTTTCGACGGAAAAGCAAAAATTCAACGCCGCTACTCCTGGGATGCCGAAGCTTCTGAAGAAGAGAAAAAGGCGACAGAAGCTCTTATGTCTCATATCCATCAGCTCCAAAATACTCGAGGCAAAGAGTTATCTGGTGTCCAAATTACTGCCTATTTTCTTAGGATTAGAGTGCAGCCTCTTCAGGCTCGCAAAAATCCCCTTTGGACGTATTCTGGTGTCAATGACGCCAATAGGCTTTCCAATGATCTTTCTGTGAAGGACTTGGAGAAGCTTATTCGAAGAATTACCTCGCTGAGCAAGAGGGATCCTATTCCTTCCTCTTGTCGCGTGGAACCATACAGCTCCACCAATCCTCTTCCCGAGGTATTTTGTCTTCTCGAATTTTTATCTTGTTCTGAATTTTCCCTGCATCTCACTGTATTGATATCTCTCTATTTTTCCTTTTGCCGCTATTTTCCTGCAGAATCATCCTACTATGGCTTCCCTTCCTCCTCTTCCTGAGGATGGAGAAGTCGAAGAAATGGGCATTGTTACTGACGACAATCAAGAAGCTCCATCCTTTGTGAATGATCTCGTGGATTCTCGAAAATCTGCGGGATCTTCCGAGGACACTACGTCAGTCCAATCTCCTCCTCCCGCTGTTTCCCCACAAAGGAAAAGGAAGAGGAACGATGTCGAAGATTTCGGCACATCCAAAGCCGAAGAAGTTGTTCCTTCTCATCCGAAGGCGGCTTATGATCCTTATATTGCATCCCTCGTCAGCTCGTAAGTTACCTTGATTTTCTCTTATTTCTGTAGTCGAAGTTTTTTTTTCTTGTCTTGCTTTTTATGCTATTGATCCTTACTCGCAGTGATGACGAGGAAGAAGTACCAACTCGTGACGTAGCTCCTCGGACGAGCACGTCACACACTTTAGTTATTTCGGAGAAGCCCGTTGAAGGAGAAGAATCGTCGCCTCCTCAACAAAATGTTGATACATCTACTCCTCCTTCGAGCCCCCTAGTCCCTTCACCAAAAAGGGCAAGGGTTGAAATGATCATTGAGCCTCCTCCTCAATTGAGCAGCTCTTCGTCGCAGCTCTTGGATGATGTAAGTTTGTCGATATCTATATTTCCTCTGTTTCTTTTTTAAGCCCTCGCTTTTTTTTAATGCCGATGTTTTCTCTTACGTCTTTCTTCTTTGACAGCCCATGATCAAAGATCTTATCCGCATCGGATCCCAATTTATTGGGTACCGCGAGTATGCCAGCAGAACCGAAGGTAATAACCTTTATATTTGCTGTTCTTCCTTGATTTTGCTCCTTTTTGTTGGTCGCGATTTTTTGATCTTTCCTCCCCCTTTTTTATCTTGATAGAGAAACTTGCAGAGGCCAATAAGCGTGCCGACGCACTTGCTCACAAACTGGAGCAAAGTGAGGCGGCTCGCAAGAAAGCCGAACTTGTCGCTAGCGAAGCTAAAGCCGAGGCTGATAATGTCAAAGCAAAGGCTGCTAGTGTCGAGGAACTACAGAAAAGGCTTAAAGATGCTGAATCTGCTTTAGACGATCAAAAAGCTGCACAAGCTGCTCGTGAGGAAGGGATCCTCAAGCGTCTGAAGTCGCAAAGTCGACGTACTCTGAGTAATATTATCAATCCTTTCTATTTTATTGTACTTCCTGTTTCTTGATTTTCGACTAACGTTCTGTCTCGTGTGGCAGCCCAAACGAACCAGGATTTTGATCTGGAGAATCCCGTCAATGACCCTCTCCTTGACGCACTTTCTCTTCTGGAATTTCATGGGCGCGAAATTCGTGAAGGCGTGGCAAATGCTAGTGCGGGTTTGTCGGCGTTGTTCCCCTACTTCTTCCCGAAGAAAGAGGAAACTTCGACTTTCCTTGCCCTTGCCAAGCTTTTCAATTCATCGGAAGACCTTGGACTGAAGATGCGTCAAGAAAATATGAAGGTTGCTGTCGAAAATACTGTTGCCCTTGTTGCTGACAGCCAACAGACGCTTGATTGGATGAAAGTTGGCGACACCGATCAGATAGAGCAGTCGAGATGGAGGTCGTTGATTAAGGCGGCCAAGCCCAACACGAAGAAGATCTTGGCGTATCTCGGGATCAAGCCAGCTTCGACTCCTAGCTCCTCGAGGCCGGAGGTCTAGTTGCATGCCTCTTTGTTTTTCCTTTCTCTGTCTTTTGCTTTTGTCGCCATTTTAGCCTTGGCGACAATTACTCCGTTAGTCCCCCTGGAGAACTTCCTTTTGTAATGTCCGTGTAAATTTTCTAGAAAGTAATGAAATTCCTCTTCGTGCTTTTCATTGATCCTGGGCCTTTCTTTTCCAGTTAATATTTGACAATTACTCGACCACTCCTTGCTCTGCCGCTGCTTCACCCGCATCTTCCTTCTCGAAGAAAGTACCAGTCGACCATAATCCCCTCGAAAGTTCGTCAGGCAGAGATTTGTCGGAAGATTTGCAAGAACTTCGACAACAACTTCAATCTATGAAGAAACAGATGTTGGCCATGATGGAACAATCTCGGAAAGCATCTGAAGGAGAAAAACTTGCTCTTCATCAAGCCAAAGAAGCTATGGCTGCTAAGGATGCTGCTGTACTGGAAGCAAAGGGAGCCACAACCCGAGAAAATAGTATGCTTGAGCTAATGCTGGAAGCTAGCACAGATATGTTAGGTACGTTTTTGCGATCTTATGATGCCTTCTCTTTATTTTGATGTGCCTTTCTTCCAATTTCTTGCCCTGTCGCTTTAACAGGCTCAGTTCTTGATTCTGCTGCCGAAGATCAGAGAGTGAATGAGAGAACAAATCTTCTTGTCAATCTTTCCCTTAATCATGGCTGTTTGTTCTCGGGCCACTCCTGAACGAACCCAACAAATTGTTAGGTTCCAAGATCGTGCTTGCCAAGTGCGCGATTTTCTCAGTTTTTGCACGGCGACATTAACCCTTGTCTATAGGAATTTATTTCCGCGAAACGAGGTTCCAAAAACTCTTCCTGAATTATTGGAGGTATTCAGGGATGCTCCCCGAATTCATAACTTTGTGCGGGCTCAACTCACTGCTGGAGCGAGATTTGCCATGATTATGATAAACATCTGTTATCCAAAGTTGGACCTGACGAAGATTGTTGCTGGTTGCCTGGCCAAGAAAACGCGTCGGAAAAATGATATTGACTCAATTGATGCGATGGTAGCTCCCGTGGCCGAATCGATGATAGATGAACTTCTTCGGATGGATTCAGAGTTCTTTATCAAGGGTTCTTATGCTGAACATAAAACAA
The DNA here is from genome assembly GCF_022539505.1 of Lolium rigidum. Lineage (NCBI taxonomy): Eukaryota > Viridiplantae > Streptophyta > Magnoliopsida > Poales > Poaceae > Lolium > Lolium rigidum. The sequence goes on along the minus strand of NC_061510.1, from coordinate 224,366,884 downwards.
CCAGAGGCTTGTCCGTAGATAGTATCTTGGGATTGAACTGACTTGTATTATATTGGAAACCTTGTAACTCACTCTTTTTTGATTTCCGAAGGAACTTATTGTATATTGCCGAGGCCCTCTATGTTGTTGAAGCCCCCGAGCCTAACTGGGCGAAAGTTGTACTATTTTTTCTCCTTGAAATCTATCTTTTCTGTTGTAATAAGACATCCTTGTTTTTCCCTTGGATGGATTGCCAATCTTCGAGTATCTTTGGCGTCGAAGTTCTATATTTATATTGCGAGGTTTTTAGACCAAAGCACTTAAGATTTTTGATGTGTATACTATATTTATGATTGCTGGCTTCCGATTTTGTTATATTTGGCGAGGTATTAATGTACCAAGGCGAAATATTTCAGTGAATCTATATTGTATGTATTTTGAGACTTGGGCGTTGAGCCCCGAGCGTGTCGAAAAATAAGAAGTATATCTCCACTATCTTTATTATATTGCGAAGCACCACGAGCCCGCCTCATTAAAAACCTTTCCCGGCCCCACTCGGTGCCCCGAAAAAGGAAAAGAGTGCGTCTGAAAACTCGTGGGCGTTTCAGTACATTGAAGTTTTTACAAGGACTGTATTTTAGCTCTAGGCGTAGAACCGCCTGAGTTGCGCCACGTTCCAAGGGTTTTGCTCCTCCACCCCTGTCTTCTTGTCCTTTATCCTGTATGCTCCTCCTCCGATTACTTCCGTGACGATATAGGGACCAAGCCATGGTGACTCGAGTTTTTCATGACTTTTTTGCGTGAGCCGAAGAACTAAATCTCCCACTTGAAAGGATCTTGGCCGCAAACGTCGACTGTGGTAATTCTTCAAGTCCTCGTTGATATTTGGTGACCCTTGATAATACTTCGTCTCGAGCTTCGTCGAGTGCGTCTATGTCGTCTTCCAATGCTGTCCTTGAAGCTTTTTCATCATACGCTGTGACTCTCGGGGAGTCGTGCTCTATTTCTATTGGTAGTACTGCCTCCGCGCCATGGACCAGAAAAAATGGGGTTTCTTGTGTTGCCGTATTTGGTGTTGTTCGGATGCTCCACAACACACTTGGTAGTTCTTCAGGCCAGGTATGTCGAGCTTTTTCTAGTGGTCCCAACAAGCGTTTCTTGATGCCATTGCAGATAATGCCATTGGCTTTCTCGACCTGCCCGTTGGTTTGAGGATGTGCAACTGACGCAAAGTGCAGCTTGATACCCACTTCTTTGCAGTAATCTTTGAATTCGTTGGATGTAAAGTTACTGCCATTGTCCGTGACGATGCTATGAGGCACTCCAAATATGAAGACGAGGCCTTTTATGAATTTTATCGCGGATGCTCCATCTCGGCGAATTTATCGGCTTCGCTTCTATCCACTTTGTAAATTTGTCGACAGCCTACTAGCATGTATTCCTTTCCTCCTCGGCCATGATTTGTGTAACTTGCCCACCATATCGAGTCCCCACCGTGCGAAGGGCCACGACAAAGGTATTGGTGCTAGTTCTCGCTGCCGGAGAGTGAGGTTTTGCGGCGAACCTTTGACACGCATCGCAAGTCCTTACTATTTCTTTGGCGTCCTCGATTGCTGTCAACCAAGCAGAATCCTGCCCGAAAAACCTTGGCTGCGATGGCTCGACTACTCGCGTGGTGGCCGCATATTCCTTCGTGCACATCCTTCGAATTACTCTTCCTTCTTCGGGTGTTACACACCTTTGCGGAACACCTGAAATACTTCGCTTGTATAGTTCTCCTTTGATCACCGTGAAAGCTTTAGACCGTCGAATTACTCGCCTTGCTTCAACCGGATCGTCGGGTATTTCTTTCCCGAGGATGTATGATACATATGCTTGCATCCAAGGAACTCCGTACCATCATCACAAGCTCTTGTTCATCTTCATCCTCTATGGTTTCTTCGCGGGGTGTCGAAGTTTTTTCTTTTTTTCTCGCACCTTTTTTGGTTTTGTAGATCTCTCCGATATTTCTTCCCAAAACACTCCCGGCGGGACTCGGGAGGCACTCGCGACCCGATGTTTGCGAGGACGTCGGCTTCATCGTTGCTCAATCTACTGATGTGGTTTACTTCGCATCCATCGAATAGCTTCTCGAGTTCATTGTACAACTCCTTGTATGCTACCATGCTATCATTGACTGCATCACATTGGTTCATAACTTGCTGGGCCACCAATTGTGAGTCGCCAAAGATTTTTAGTCGAGTTGCACCGCATGCTTTCGCCATCTTCATCCCGTGTATGAGGGCTTCATATTCTCGCTTCATTGTTAGATGCGTTAGGGAACGTCATCCGAAGGATATACTTTAATTTGTCGCCTTCGGGTGATATAAGTATGACTCCTGCGCCAACTCCTTCTACTCTCTTGGACCCGTCAAAATTCATGGTCCAGGTTCTCGACAGGTCTGGGGGTCCTGTGTTTTGCAGCTCCATCCACTCGCGATGAAGTCCGGCAAAACTTGCGACTTGATTGCTTTTCTTTTTTCATACGTGATGTCCCGAGGGGAAAGTTCTATTCCCCAAAGGGAGACACGACCCGTAGCTTCTGGATTGTTCAAGTATATTTGACAAAGGAGCCTCATTGACCACTATGATCGGGTGTGCCGAAAAATAGTGGCGCAATTTTCGTGTCGTTGTGAACACTCCGTATGCTAGCTTCCGGTACCGAGGGTACCTTTGTTTTGACGGCGATAAAACTTCGCTAACGAAGTAAACTGGCCTCTGTACTCCGTGGAGTTTTCCTTCTTCTTCTCTTTCGACAACCAGCGCTGTACTCACCACTTGGGGCGTGGCTGCGATATATAACAGGAGAGGTTCCTTTTCCTTCGGTGCCACCAAGATTGGTGGTGTCGAGATTTTGCGTTTCAAATCTTCGAAAGCTCTGTCGGCTTCTTCGTTCCACTGGAATTTGTCTCCTTGTTTTATCAAAGCGTAGAATGGTAACGCTTTTTCTCCTAGCCTCGGCGACGAATCCGCTCAAAGCTGCGACTCGCCCAGCTAACTCGTTGTATCTCTTTCAACTTTGTTGGCTTTCTCATTGTTACAATAGCTTGTATTTTATCGGGATTTGCTTCAATCCCTCTTGCCGAGACTAGAAACCCCAAGAGTTCTCCTCGCTGGGACACCAAAGGAACACTTCGTCGGGTTCAACTTCAGGCAGAACTTGTTGAGGTTGTCGAACGTTTCCTTGAGGTCCTCTATCAGTGTTGATCCTTCTTTTGATGTTATGACGACGTCGTCGATGTATACTTGCACGTTTTTTCCAATTTGCTCCCGCGTTTTTTAGACCAAAGGGCATTGTTCTGTAACAAAACACGCCATAAGGTGTAATGAACGCAGTCTTTACTTCATCTTCTTCTTTTAACCTGATCTGGTTGTAACCAGAATACGCGTCCAAGAAGGAAAGACGTTCGCATCCAGCCGTGGAGTCGATAATTTGATCGATCCTCGGGAGGGGAAAGTGATCCTTTGGACAATGTTTGTCGAGACACGTAAAGTCGACGCACATGCGAAGGACCTTAGTGTTTTTCTTTGGCACCATCACGGGATTTGCTACCCATGTGGCTTCGTGAATATCTCTTTGATAAAACCAGCTTCTTGTAGTCGATTGATTTCGACAAAGCATAGCTTTGCGGTTTGGTTCCGAGAAACGCCGCAAAGGTTGTTTGATTGGTCTCGCTCGATGGATCCAAATTTAGGTGGTGCTCGGCAAGTTCCCCGGGTACTCCCGGCATGTCAGCTGGACACCATGCGAAGATTTTCCAGTTCTCACGGAGGAACTCGACGAGCGCGCTTTCCTATGCGATATCCATGTTGTTTGCAATGGATGTCGTCTTTTTCGGGTCCGTCGGGTGAATCTCGCACCTCTTTAGAATTTTTCTCTTGTATTGAAAGTTGATTCTTTATTTGGCCTTCCAACGTCTGGCAGTACGTCGTAATCAGTCATACTTTTCGACGCCAAATACTCAGCTTGCATCCCGAAAGTTTCTGATAACCGATGGAAATCCTTGTCGCACTTATCCGCTAAGGCGAAGCTCCCTTTGACTGTGATTGGCCCCTTGGGTCCGGGCAATCTCCACAACAGGTATGTATAGTGTGGTACTGCCATAAATCTAGCATATGCTGGTCGTCCCAACAAAGCGTGGTACTCGCGATGGAAAATCCACGACTTCAAACTCCAGTTTCTCGATTCTATAATTTTCTCGGGTTCCAAACCGAACGTCGAGGTTGATCTTCCCCAATGGGTAACTTGGTTTCTCCGGTGTGATGCCGTGGAACCTTGTGTCCGTTGGCTTCGGGTTTGCTAGGGATATGTTCATCTTCCTCAATGTATCCGCATACATAAGGTTTAAGCTGCTGCCACCATCTATGAATACTCGAGAAACATCAAAGCCCGCAATAACGGCCGGCGGAATAAGTGCCGACCGCCCTGGTCGAGGAACTTGCTCGCGGGTGATCCGCTATGGTGAAGCCGATGTCTTGCCCCGACCAATTGAGGTACTCAACTCGTTGGTGGAGGCATTTTCTCCGCCATGAACACCTGTCTCGAGATTACTTTTTGAGTTCCGTTGGACGGCCTTCCCTTCGAATCATCGACACCGCTCCGTTTGAGTTAGGATCAACATAAGGTGGTGGTGGAGGTGCTGCCGCTATTCTCGAGCCGATGCCGATTGTCGTCCGTAATCGCGGGAGGTGGCGGTAGATGAACTTCGCTCCCGGGCTCCCGAGGGTTTCTCCGTGCTGCTCGAGCGTGAGCGTTTTCGCGTATCCGAACATTGCTTGAAAATTTCGACGGTCTTTCCGCAGGTGCCCCGACTGTCTTTTCCCGTTGCTGTCGAGGAAGAAGTGCATCTGGCACGGTCCGTTCAGCATTTCTTCGGGGGACACGAAAGGTCTTGGAAACCTCGGCCCACTATTTTGTCTGTTGCGGGAGTCGTCCCTATTATCGCTTCGCTGCTCATTGCTTCTCTGATAATCATCTCTGTTGTTTCCTCCCGTGTTTGCTCGAAATCCTGCCGAAATTTGTCCTGGGGCATCATAGTTTGGATACTGCCGAGGAAATCGTCGCCTCGATTGATAATTTCGACCACGGTCCTCCTCTGGCGACTCGTGTCGTTTATTGTGGACAGCGTCTTCTCCGTCCGCCCATCTATTTGCTATCTCCATCGGCGCAGAATCTTGTTTTTGGATTGGTCCTTCCCAAGTCCTCGACAAAATCTCCACGCCTAATTCCTGCGACAAACGCATCTATTGCTCTCTCGTCGGATATATTCTCTCGCCGAGTTTTTTATGATGTTCCACCTTTGGATGTATTTTCTCATTGACTCATCTCGGCTTTTGTCGACACGCTCTCAGCTCTTCTAACGACGCAGGTTTTTTGCACGTGGACCTGAAGTTTTTGACGAATACGTCCTCGAAACTTTCCCGAGTTGTCGATAGACCCCGGCGGAAGTTTTTTGATCCAAGATCGTGCGGCTCCACTTAAGTGCACCTGAATACTTTGCATGGCTGTTGCTCTAGTTCCTCCGAGCTAACTTCACCGTCTCGAGGTAATCAATTAGCCGGTCCTCCGGATCTTGCAGGCCGTCGAACTTTTTGAAGTGATCGAGCAACTTAAATCCCGACGGGACTCGAGTTTTTCGTACTCTCCTTGTGAAGCACGGCAGGCCGCACATATCCTCGTCGTTAAGCTCCGGGGATTGCCGATGATCCCTTCGCTTTGTCTCGCTCTATCGACCCTTGCTTGTGCTCCTCGTGTCTCTTGCTCCGCTTGGTCCTTCGGGAACCGCCGCTGTTGCCGCTGCAGGTCGTGGACTATTTTGCCTTGCCGCTCCTTCTGGGAGGCGTTGCTACGAACGCTGTCCCCATAGCTCCAACCCCTCGCTAACGCCATATTGTATAATGTTTCCCTTGGATCTCCCGGGGGTGGCTCCGGGTGCGAGGATGTAAGCTTGTGTCGCCATATACCCAGCTTCCGGTGTCTTAGGGATAATATTTCCTCTTGTATCTATCGACATAAAGGACATGTCGAGGTTTTGAACCAAGTGCTCTCTTTACGCTTCGGGTATGTGTTGTAACCTTGATCTTCCTCTCGTTCCGAGCCTCCCCGTGGATATCACCCGAAACTCTAGATTGTCCACTTAGATCTGCCCTTCTCCCGCTCGGATGCGTAAGCCGCCTCCTTTCTCCCTGTTCAACTCAGGCTGTCTGTTTTTCTATTTCTCGAGCGGTTCGTGCGAGCCTATATTGATAAGCTTGCGGTTCTTGAGCTGTAGCTGTTGTCGTCATTGGCTCCGAACCATCTAGGGCTTTTGCAGCTCTATCCCAGGCTGCTTGCGGAAGTTGAACTCTGACACGAGGTGTGGGCCCATCATATTTAGTGCCCATACCTCTCCTTAGATCTGAGGGATCGATATATGGATTCCCCAAATCGTCGAAAGCCTCCGATGTTTCTTCTTGATTTTCGATAGCATAAATCTGATGATACTTTGTACTCAGATCTATGTTGGGTTTGGTGACATCATTGTTGAGATTGATGAAGACCTTGCCCACCGTGATGGATTTGTCGATGAAATCGTAATCGTCGACATCGCTTGAGCCATCGCTTATATATGAGTCCGCAGATGACTCAAACGATGTGTCGCTGAAGATCTTGGCGAGTTTCTCTCTTGCTCTGATGCTGACGTAACGTGTTGCCGAAGTTTCTTCTTCGACTCGGTTGACGATGCATAGTTTGAAAAATCGGAATCGACCGCCGATGATCCCGACGAAATCGGAATTTCGACACGATACGATCCTTCCTTCTCGACGCGAAAGTGAAACCTTCCGAACGTCATCTCCATGGGCTCCGCCAGATACGCATATGCATCCAAACGGGAGGGTGGGTGAGGAACAAAATCAACAAGACTAGCAGCGATCTGTTTACCTCGATCCATAGTATTGCTTCCGGTTGATGATGTCAAAGATCTTGAACGTGCCATCGAGATCAGATCCTTACGCCTCTAGTTCCCACAGACGGCGCCAATTGACAAGGGATTAACTTGTCAATGCCTATGGATTGTAGGCTAGGGTTTAGTTAGAAGTAGAGGGCAAGTAGATCTCGAAGGTTTCAGCTGAAAAGTACTCGACGATTATGAAAACTAGGGTTTGCAGACAATGATTCGATGATCTCCTCGTCCCTCGACTCCCCCTTTATATAAGAGGTGGAGCCGAGGGTTTCGTTTTGTACAAGTTACGTAGTCCGGGACGGTTTCTAACTCATCCCGCCAGATTACAAACAACACTTCCTATTACAATTCTACTTTCCTTAATATGTCTTGGGCTCTCGAACCTTCTTATTCTTCGGGTAGTGGGCCTTCATTAAACCCCGGGTACTATCTTTGGCAGGCCCATTTGGGATGCCTATGTCAGGCGCCGATACAGGATGTCAAGGAACCTGTTCTTGGTCATTTTACGGGGCGTCAGAAACTACGACCCCTACTTCCAATGCATGCCCGATGCAACAGGTGCGCTAGGCTTCACCTCCTAGCAAAAATGCTCCGCGGCTATTCGCATGCTCTCATATGGAATGGCTGCGGATATATTTGATGAGTATCTTCGAATGGGTGAGAGCACCTGCCTTGAGGTCATGTATAGGTTTTGCCGAGCTGTGATTGCCGTGTTCGGAGAGTCTTACTTTAGGGAGCCAACTGTTGAGGATACAAGGCGGCTCCTGTCTATCAACGAGTCTAGAGGGTTCCTAGGAATGATTGGCAGCATAGATTGCATGCACTTGGAGTGGAAAAACTGTCCATTTGGATGGCAGGGTGCGTACAGCGGGCATGAGGAGGGAAAAACTTTCATTCTTGAAGCTGTTATATCTCAAGATTTATGGATTTGGCATTCGTTCTTTGGCATGGCCGGTTCCAACAATGACATCAATATGTTGCACCGATCACCGGTTTTCAACCGGCTCATGCAAAACAAAGCTCCCCGGGTGAGCTATGAGATCAATGGAAATGCATATGACAAGCCATATTATCTTGCTGATGGCATCTACCCTGACTGGGCCACATCGGTGAAGACTGTCCGTAATCCAAACTTCGAGAAGACGAGGAGGTTTGCCAAGATGCAAGAGGCTTGCAGGAAAGATGTGGAGCGCGGATTTGGTGTGCTCCAAGCTCGGTGGGCAATTGTCCGTCACCCGGCAAGAACATGGTCCCTGAAGACCATGCATGAGGTAATGACATGCTGCGTGATCATGCACAACATGATCGTTGAGAACGAGCGTCCTGATGGCCGCAATGAGAACCACTGGGAATTTTAAGGTGAGCTGGTGGCGCCACTTCCTGGAGCTTCATCTTGGCAGGAGTATCTAAATATCAATGTAGAAGTCACTAACGAGAACGACTCCAAACACCTGCAGACGGATGTGATTGAGCATCAGTGGACATTGGCTGACCATGAAGATCATGTCTAGAGAAATACTATCTTATTTTTATGTAGACTTTTAAAAATTTAAATGTAAGAACTATGACTTCATTGATTTCCTTATTTTGTTGTTTGAAAACTTCATAAATTCATGCAAGCGCGGAAATGCGTCGGGCCGCTGGAGCCACCCCCAGGTGCAAACGGACGCGCGGACAAAAACGATCTGTCTCGCGTCCGCCGCGTGACGCAAATGGACATTTCGGACGTTCGAAATCCGTCGCGCCGCTGGAGATGCCCTAACATAGCGCCTATTTACTAGAAAGATGGATTCTTAGAGATGCAATTTATATCCATGCACCTACACAATTCACTCTATGTGATTTTTTTTCAAGAGTATACGTACCTTTTTTTTTTTATAGAAGAGAGCAAAACAATTTACAAAATTCCGAGATCATTTTGCGAGCAAAAGCTTCCGGAGTCAGGACACGCCAGATTACAACTCGACACACTCCACACCAAGACCTAAGCCTACTCTCGCGTCAGGTACGAGCTCCCTCCTACTCCTGCAGCTGCAAGTTCCCATAGCTGAAACTCCTCTCGATTGATCAGTTGCACCATTCCACATTGCTCCCTGCTGTTGCCGAAAACTCCCACATTTTGTTACTTCCATAGCCTCTCTGCGTTTTTTCAATCATCATTGCCGCTGCAAGGAGCAAATTTTATCATTTCCGTCTTGTTTTACGTTTTTATTTGAGGAAACCATCTTATACTGATTTGTGAGCTAAAGCATTGAGGTCCATTTTACACATATTTTAGAGGTTGGCCCAATACTATATTCTAAGGCCCACAAGCCACGAGTGCCAGAAGGTTTTTCAGAAATCAGGATAGACTGCCCCTCAAAGAAAAATCAGGATATACTTGTATTTACTATTATGGCCCAAACTTCAATATCAGTTTTTTTCACGACAGTAACAGAACTGCACATGTTCTAACGATAGGTAACAGGTATTGATGTAACTTGAATTTCTGGAACTCAGCAGATAGAACCTCACATTTATCTAATACGGAGTACGTAATGTTCTGCAAGACAAAGGAGGCTGAAAGAAAGCTTCAGCAAATTAGTGAATCAACAAGATGTGTTCAACCGTCAGTAGGACAACAGGGATCTACGTCCAGTCAAACAATGATCATTTATTCATCCCCATGCCTAATTATCAGTTGGTACTGAATACATGAACACAACCTAGTTCATCCGACCATTCCAAGAGGTAAACAAATTGCAAACCCCTGTTCCATCTCATCTTTTGCACCGTGAAAGCTGCACACACATAACACATTCTCTCCTGTGCTGCAAATTATCTGCATTGCTTCCTATCATCCTATTCCTGCAGATGGAAGAGACTGAATGCGGAAACGAATTCGGACATGCATCCTTTTGTCTGTGAGTTCAGCTCTTCATCCCGAGTCTGTTGTCACTTGTGATAAGTTGGGAAGCCTTCTCGTCTCACTGAAACAAAGGAAACACGGAGGGCAGATGAGAATAAAGTTTGGAACACAAAATAAGACTGAGACCAAAATAGAGCAGTTATCTGCCCAGGATGTTCCAGGTCTGAACCACGAGAGGATACTTATTATGCCTATTGTAAGTATCAGTGCAATGTAAAAGACTAGTTTCTTACTTCAAAAAAAAAAGTAAAAGACTAGTTTCAAGTGACTTTGATGAGAACATCTTTTGTTTTCAAGGCAGGTTGGATTTGACAAGTGACTTTTCGAATTACCTCTGCTGTAAGGAAACCGACAGGTATTGGACACAGGAAAACTGAGTTCAATCGTTTGTATGCACTACACAGTAATAATCACCTCGTCTGTGAGGAGAATGCTGTCCAGAACAGCGAATCCTGCAGCAACTCCACCTTCGTTCGATGAAGAAACTTTGGTCCGCATCAAGTAACCAGATTGGTCGTTAATGATGACCTTATCTTTGTTCCTGCAGTTAGCCATTAAAAATTACATGATTTAATCAAAAAAACGGAAGGGAACACAGAAAGATATGCCGAGTACAAGAGTTCAGAGCGACCAAAGGATTAACTACCGCAGGTAGGCTCCAAATATTCCAAGCTCAGAGATTGTAAGGTCCTCAAAGCAAACACCGCCTTGGACAAGGTGAGTAAGAGAAGCTCTGGGGAAAATCCGCTGCATCAAAATATAGGCTGCAAGAGCCTCTCCCTGTTCGTTCTGGAGTCTGATCAGTGTCTCTCGCAAATCGTGACCATACAAGTTGTTCCCTGAAGAGAAATATCAACATCGGTAAAATATGTGGGAAATTATTGTGAGAAGGGTGTTTTTAAGTGCCAAAGGAAACTGACCTCCACCTTCTCGCTGAGGTTTCAGGACAAACAAGTCAGGTTTTTCTATTGCTGATTTCACTATTTCTTCATTGTCCAAGCTCCATAACCCTGCAAAGCATTTACGTAGCTTGGCAATGTCTTCCTCGTTGTCAAGGAATCTACATATAAATAAGATCAGATAGTGATTATGAATGTGCTATGAAAAATTACAAGCTTAGAGTCTGATACGTACTACCACCGAGTTATGAATACATCTAATAAGGAAGTATGCACATCACATGAATATTCAAAATACATGACAACCCATTCTTAGTGGATATAACTTTTTCACCTTTCAAGAACAGTAGGTTTTGCTAGTTCTTGCTGGATCTTTTTGGTCCCCACTAAATGGTAGGATATTGAAGGGCACTTAATTGCAGACGATTGTTCTATTAAAAGTCTTGCACTCCATTCCTGAAATTAATATAAGAAGAACATGGCAGGTGAAAACTTATCCCAAGAAAGGTGAAGGGAGAAGTCCAGTTTGCCCCCCTAAACTTGTCCAAAAGTTCACTTCACATCCCATAACTTTAATTTGGTTCAACTTTCACCCCTAAGCTCTAAAAACCATTCAGAATTACCCCTTCCACTGTTTTGACAGGTCTTGGCCCGGTTTTTCTTTCCACTTTAGCAGTTTTTTCTTCCTGTATACCAACTCATCATCCTAGTAAGTTTAACCCATCACATAAGTATTAATTTGTAATAGCATGAACTTTGCAGTTACTCACAAAATTGGTTGTAGCTAGGACGGAGGCGGAAATGTAGCGGCTTAAGCCCTAGTGGCGGAAGCATGGGCAGGCGTAGGGGCAGGCGATGACCTGGGCAGGGGCAGCCGGGCAGGTGGCACCACCGGCACCATGAGCTGGCCGGAGAGTGGAGACGAGGACCCAATCCTATTTTCATGTGGAAACGAGGCCGATCGCTTTTGTTTGTGGCGCATGCATGTAACAGGGACGTACAGTAATAAATGTACGGGGTAATTTACTAATATGATGAGTTGGCATATAGGAAAAAAATGGCTGATGTGGCGAGAAAAACGAGTCAAAACCTGCCAGAACAGTGAAAGAAGTAATTCCGAACAGTTTTTACAATTTAGGGGTGATAGCTAAACCAAATCAGAGTTAAGGGTTGTAAAGTGGACTTTAGAACAAGTTTAGGGGGGTAAAGTGGACTTCTCCCAAACGTAAATATTACTCCCTCGCAAAAATGTAGCGCATATAAGTTTTTTGAAAAGTCAAACAATGTAAAGTTAGACTAAGTGTGTAGAGAAAAATATGAACATCTAGATTACCAAATCAATACCATTAGATTCATCTTGATGTATATTTTCATGTGGTATACATTTGGTATTGTAGATATAGATAATTATCTCAATAAACGCAGTCAAAATTTACATCGTTTGACTTTAAAAAAATCTTATATGCACTACATTATGGCAAGGAGGGAGTATGCAATTACATCATTTGACATGCTGAACTTCAGCTTTACAACAAGGATAATGAAATTTACAAACAAAAGAAGTTTCCTTTTCCACAAGTAGTGAAAGTAAACAATCATCACACCAAAACAAACATATGATTACGAAAAAAATGTTCTTATGGAGACTTTATTTTCAATCACATTATGAGATAGAGATTCACTTTCTACTGAGAAACGGTGTTCGCTAAACAAAGGCAGTAGTACATACCACTTCTGAAGGGTAATCATTTGGCGAGTACCCAGCTCTGAAATACACAACAGCAACAGGCCGGCCATCTCTGCATTTTCAAAAATTTATATTAAAGTGATAATACCAAAAAGGGTTTTCTTCTATAAAAGATACATACACCACAAGTGTTCCATCTGCAAGCACCTGTCCTTCGGCCTCCACCTGTGCCAAACTTTTCCTAATAGTCATCACACCGTGCGTAACAGATAGTTAAGGGAAGCCCGATCTCGATGCTGTTAATTTTGATATCAAGCAGGAAGCATGTTGATAGTTATAAAGTGAACAAGCAATCCAGCAACACGGTAGAAAGTTTGTATGTACACATGAATGATGAACCACAATACATAACTAAACAAGGTCAATTCATTAGAATTTAAGAAAATATATGGCTGAAAATAACGTATCTACAAAGTACAAAGGTAAGTTGTAGATGCAACTCGTATTAGCTTAAAATTGCCTTACTATTTTGTCCAAGCAAAAACGTTGACTTAAGGGGACATTTGAGGTTTTTTCTTGTTTTAGGGATTTAAAAATAAAAGGGATATGAAAACACATAATACAAGGATATGATTCCCTCAAATGATTGACCAGCCAGTATTGGTCGTACATATTCCTTTCTTCAGGTTGAACAACCATCATAACTACAGCACTGGGCAACCACGAGGAAAAAATATGTTAGTTGATGCTTGAATTTTCTAAATAATCTTGATAAAATAAACATAAACTGCATAGGAAAAGTGACAAAGTGTAGACCTGTCATTATTATATTCAGCCCATGCTTTGCCCAATGCTTCAGCGAATTGAGTGGCTGCATAGTTCCGAGGAACCCTTTCAGAATCAAGGCCTAACACTTCACGATATTGTTTAAGTAGGGTCCTGTACTTAACAAAATAATAGCACTCATCAGGTTAACTATACGGGATAATAGGAAAATTGCAATCAGATCAAGATAAGATGGATGTTGTTATCAACTGAGAATGTCCAGCAGCCTGATTACTCTCTCACTGGCATAGAAACAGATAGTCCACTCTTGCATCAGACATGTTTAAGCAGAAGCATGCTTACAACTAAGGGTTTTAAATCAACAATATATGAACACAACTTATAACCGAAAGATTAAGCCGAGGCTTCTCAAAATTTTGAATATTTCTCACGTTCTTGTAGGTGTATAGCTATGTTAGGCAGGCATATTGACTGTGTTCAGAATTTACAACGCTCACCTAGTCACCTTGGGTACTCCAATATGCTAAAGAGATGACCTAATGGCTAGCAAAAATGCCATTTATAATTGGATGCAGGAGACATGTGAGCATACAATATAATTAATGCAAAATCTCATATTATGTTTGAAGAGACTACTGTAAGTCACAAGGACAAAAAGCAAGATGATTCTACTTACAGAGTTCAAGACAGCACAAAAACTTCACCTGTGAAGTTCACTCACAAGGGAGCCTAGACCAGGAAAAGATGTTGAGATAGTGTTGAGCTCAATTTGAAGAAGAGAATTTGTTTCAGAATCTAGCATGTAGTCAGATCGGTGCAACCCTAAGCGGATGTCCTGATGGTTTGTTAAGAACTTGTCAGTACCTTACCAAAGAAATTTACTAATAAGCACAAAGTTAAAGATGCATTTCTATGAATTCAGAATAAGAAGCTTAAAACAAACTCAGTTAATTACCTCCTTCTTGTTTACTGCCACCATTTCCGCGTGAATTTCTAACAGCCTAGCAGTGAAATTGTCAACCTGCTTTGTTCTGGAATCACGAAATAATGAATCGGTATTAATCTGGCAGTTCCTTATACACACAAAAAACCAACTAGCATTTACTGTATTTATTAAAAGATAAAATGAAAATGGACTGACCATGTCAATCATCAGACTAATAGACAGTAAAATGGTTCTGAAAACTTAAGGCAATATAAAAAATCAAATGGACTTTGTAGCTTGCCTAGACAAAGAATCTTGCAAGAACTTCCCATCCAAGCTCACACGATCCACAAGCTCATTGAAAATAGGAGCCAACTCGCATGCTTGCTTCCAAAAGTATGCTGGAAAACGTGTTGGAAGTAGCGAAAACGGAGCATGAACCAACCCAACACCTGGTACTGTTCCAGATCTCTGCAAGAGGTCGATATTATGTTAATTTTCTAATTCCACAAAGATGCTAATTTACAACTATAGCTATTAATTCGAATTCTTCCTCTGTTCACTAATATAAGATGTTTTGGCAAGCTAAATTAGCCTGCCAAAACGCCTTACATTAATGAACGGAGGGAGTAGCATTTAAGCAAAGCTGGGTAATACTTGAAGGAAGATGCCAGAACATCATGTGGCATTTAACATTTAAGGGTGAACAGAATAAGAGCATGCCTTATTGTTGGGTTGTTTCAAAAAAATTCATGAAGAGAGAGGACAGAATCCAACACAAGGTTCTGTTGATGATCCGTTGACTTGTAATGCAACTTTCACGCTTTAAATTCCAATTTAGATCACAAAGGATCATCGGGTAGCAACACCTCACATTAAGTTAATGCAACTCTAGTACTTAATACTCCTATTTCTCATACTACAAAGATCTTCAGATAATAAATTTACATTACGGTAAATCCATGGTTGCCAGTTAATTCCGTGCCTATTTTCTAGCTCTATGGTTTTCGTACACATTTCAGTTCCATATCAAGAACAAATCCTATGGGTCAACCAATTCCCAGCTCCCACAAACGAAGCAGAGGCAACCTACAAAGGGCATTCTACGAGAAATGCAGGTGAAATTAGGAGAGGAGAGTGTACTGTTCCACAGGTTCAACAGGCTCTAAAGTGTTAAGTCCAATTACTGAGACAAACATTTAGTTTATGGCTAAATGCACTAGCTGCATGTGTCCTGAACCTGAAGCCAAACGAAATCACCATGAACGCATCACGCGTCCAAATAATTCTGAACTCGCATCCACAACGGGGGTGAAATAGCGGGCAAACAGAGGCCGTACGCACCGGGTTGTGGCGGTCGCCGACGACGAGCCCGTGCGCGGCGCACCAGACGGCTGCCGTCTCCACCATCTCCGACAGCACCGCCGCCCCCGCCGGCGCCACGCTCGGGGGCGCATCTGCTCTCATCGCCCTCAGGGAGACGCCGCGGCGGCGGATATGGGACGCGTACGAGTCTCCCACGGCGAGGTGTGCCCGGGACGTCGGAGCGGGGAGGCGGCGGACGCAGTAGCGGTGGTGCTGGGAGGAGGAGGAGACGCAGGAGGACATGGCGGAGGAAAGTTTGGGAGTTCCCCGGCGAGTTCCTGCAATTTGGTCCAATTCGTGTGTGGTGGAGTGTGGTGTCTCAGCGAATCGGCACGATGTAGAACATGAGCTCTTTTTTAAAAAAAAAAACCACTCTATTAAGCAAACACTAAGCCACCTCATTAAAATTTAAAAACTTTCCAGCCACCTTCGGTACCCTGAAAGTAAAAGAGTGCGTCTGAAACCTGCTGCCGCGAATCATAGTATAGTTACATCATCCAGGAGGAGTTGGCTAAGGAAGCTAGGAGTTCATCGACCCAGTTACAAGAATTAGAACTCTCAAAACAAGACCTAGCTATTTCATACGCTACTTTATTGACCTCCCAGCTATAGAAATACTATTTGCATATATCGATATTGCTTCATTCCACATCTGGGCATTACTAAAAAGATATTGAATCACCTCCAGGCAATCCGACTCGGCTTCAATGGACACACATCCCCTAGAGTTCGCCATCTCCAAACCATCCCGCATTGTCAAAGCCCCAGCCATCGCCGCGGACGAGACATGTGGTATAAACCTAGACATAGCTGCCAGGAATACCCCCTGTCTATCCCGAAGGACTGCACCAATTGCACCTCTTTGAATATCTACATGGAAGGTTGCGTCAACATTTAGTTTTAAGAAATTTATCCGAGGCTTTGTCCAAGTAATCTTGGCGACAATACTAGTGGGACCAAATCAAGCAAAATTTGAAGCCAGGGATCTTATAGACATAGCACATCGAGCAATTGGAGGGATCTGCTCGCCGTGGGTGATGCGTCTGCGCATCCACCATATATACCATGCAGCGATGGCCACAAGGTCATTAATTTTGATAGAACTATACCCCTGAGGAGAACCCTGGTGCGCAGAAATTAAATCTTCCAAAACAGCCGAGCCCTGCTGGTTTGCTATCATCGCATGTGAGAGGGTATCGTCCAAGCTCAGCTCCTTCCAAATGCTAGTGGCTCTTTGACACTTTACAATCATGTGCAATATATCCTCCGCTTCTCCATTGCACACAGGGCAGGTCCCAGATATTCCTATATGGCGATCATGAAAGATTGCTTTCAATGGCAGGATGCCACGCATAGACCTCCAACAGAATTTTTTTTTTACTTTTGCAGGAACTTGTAACTTCCATAATTGACTCCGGACTTGTTGATGTCATGTTCTTTTGTTGTCATATATTCATATTTAGTTGAATGTCATGTTCTTTTATTTATGGATGCCTAGCGGTGCAAAATAAAATGGAAACTTGTAAGTCCAAGGAGTTTGCATATATGTTAGAGAAACGCATGAGCCGCTAATCTAAGCCATGCATCATTCATGGTGGAAATTTACAGCGAACCATAGTGAGCATTCTATGAAGCATTTTCAATAAAAAGCTATACCCATAGTAAATAAAAAGATTGTTGAGATGCTCATTGT